>NW_011353012.1:23870-62684 GCF_000735185.1 Notothenia coriiceps
TAGTGAAATCATGAAATCCCAGTAAGCATTGGCCATGCATCCAGGATCCTCCAGTGTGCAGCTCTACGCACATAACTGGCTCCAGTGTGAAGGGAGGGCACCGCCTGCCAAACATACCGCAGTGCCAGAGGCTCTAACTTCACTGAGTCATTTTCACCTGAACCTGAACCCGGGTCCATCCCAGTAAATATGTGTTTCCTTCCATCCTATGTTAGATAATCACCATTGGGATCGGAATAAGAACAGCTGTGTTTTTACCATACAAATGTGAAATATCGAAATAAAAACATGATACATTTCAAAATTACTACAGGTTACTGGCAAGTGAACACCTTTTTTCCAAGCCTACTTTGGATGGACTGGCACCGCTGGAATGAGGACCCGGGCTGTGGCAGCAACAAGGGAAGGAGCAGCAGCATCCCACAACTGCCACAATCATCTTCTTCGCCATGCTGTGAATACACTGCAGAGGAGGTTCCTAGGCCAAAAGATCATCCCTTATGTGGGCCACAAAATAACACTGGTAGGACTAGATAAGATGTATTGCTGAGCAATACTAATATATCACCATTGTAACTCACTGCAATTATGTTCTCGAGTTGATACTGCAAATAACATACATCAAACATACCAAGAGTAATTAAGATAAGTCATTTATATTCTAAAGGAATATTATATAAGATGGTGTATTACTATTGTATTTTTATTGATTTTAAAGAGGAACTGATGGACGTGGGTACCTTATCAGCAAACTGGTCAAGTTCCTGCAGGACTACAACTGGCCATACAAGAGTCAGAGAGCAGCGAGTGCAATGGGAGGCATGAAGGTCAGCTGAACCGCAAGGAAGTTCAGGACTTTCATCCACATCCACTTCAAAGGTTACCTGCTGCTCATCAAAAGCATCATTCTCTGTATCGCCATCTCCATCCACTAGCACCCTGTCCTCACTGTCTGTGTCCCCTACACTCGAAGTTGTCACCTCCATCCACCAGCGCCCCAGTCCACAACAATCCACCTCAGTCGAGTAAGGACCAATACCTTTCTTTTTGGCACAGTGCCAAGCTGCAGACCAGAGGGGAGGCCATTCCTTCACAAGGCCTCTGTGACCCACAAAAACACTGTGCGCTGCAAGGGAGGAGGGTCCCACGCTCAACAATGGTGATACGTGCTATAAGCACCCCGTCAGACGAGTCGCGTGATGCCACCTGAGACCACCATCCAGGACCCTCAAGGTGGGCCTGGAAGCTCTCAGATGATGCTTCTCAACATGGCCATTGGCCATCAGCTACTCAGAGCAACAGGCGCAGAGAACGGCCGTACACCACACAGCAGACAGGGAAAGAAAAAGGAAGAGGAGCCAATCGGATCAGGCAAAAAAAAATAGTCAAAAAGACAGACCCACCATGCAAAAACTGCAACAAAGACAGGAAGCGCCACCAGCCCTCTCGACTTTGGCAATCGTACTGAAAGAACAGAGGACCAGTCCTATGAGTAGAGCGCTAGTGCTGGAAGCAAAGAGGAGTATGGGAAAAAAAGAGAGGGAAGCACCTAAATCACCCAAATGTGTGAGCAAGGTGCAACTTTTCACTTTAATGTTGCACGTTTTGCACTGTTTTTATTGATAGTTATTTACACCTTGACTAACAACTTGTAAGAGATTGTTGTGTTATTATGTATTTTAAAAATATATAGAGATGGGCATACTAAACAAGTATGGATTCTGTTTTGGAAGTACTTCCTCCATCATTATTTCACATTCCATTATGTTATATATACGTATACTTTGTTCTAAGTTTAAACATTAAAAGTTTAATTAATAAGAAAGAATGCACAAAATAACATAATCCTCATACTATGGTCAATACTATATTCGAAGTACTATTCGCCCCGGCACGCAATCTTGGGGTGTTTTTGTATCCTGACCCCCACTCCTTGACCCCCATGCAGCTCACATCAAGACTTCCTACTTCCACCTCCGCCGCATTGCCAAAATCAAACACTACCTCCCCCCCCGTGCTGCTGAATCCCCATCCAGCCTTCATCCAACCTCCCCTCGACTAGGCAACGCCTCCTCACGGCATCTCCTCCCATTACCTTCCATAGACTCCAAAGGCAAAACATCTGCTGCCCCGCCTCCTCACCCAACCCGGACCCGTGAACACATCACCTCCCGTCTCCGCTCCTCCTCACTGGCCCCCATCAAACAAAGCATCATCTCAAAACACTCCCCTCACCTAATAAAGGCCCTTCAACTGCAGGTTTTCGATGCTTGTGCCTTCCACCTAGCCCTACCTCCTGACCTCTCTCAAATCCCCTACAACCCCCCCCAGCTCCGACCCTCCTCCACTCTCTCCCTCACAGTACCAGCCACAAGACTCAAAATTTGCAACATTCGAGCATTCCCAGATCAGCGACCACCCGCTCTGGAACCCTCCCCCAATCGTCCGCCACTCTCCCACACTGTCACCTCAAAACCCACTGAAAAACATGACCTCTTCTCCCAAGCCTTCAACTGTACCCTACCCAACCACTGACTTCCACCACACCCCACGCGTATCTCTATTCACCCCACGCTGCATCTCTTATCAACCATCAACTTTTCTTTCCTCTTTTCCATTTTGTGTCCTTGCTCGTTGTCCTAGCTGCTCCCCCCTGTGTTGTCCCTTTGGCTGTCATGTCATGTGCATGTTCATTTTTCTTGTCCAAATGTTGCTTCTGCCTGTTACCCCTTTCTACTTTAATTTTTTGTAAGCGACTTTGGGTTATTGAAAAGCCGCTATATAAAAAAAGTTTATTTATTATTATTATCTATATTAAGTACACTAATATAGTACGTGCAGATGATGTACGGACTTGCATGCTCCTTAAAACTCACCTACATTTAGAGCAAAGATTTGACCGAACCTCCATTGATTTGAAAATGAAGTACCCTTGAGATTTTAGATTAATGTTACCCAAAGTACAATAAATAAACAGAAATGAATCCATGATTTATAGCCACAACCAACCCAAGTGGGGTAAAATCAATAACATAACCCAACCTTACGATTGGGCATGAGCGGGTGCGATCCGAAACCGGTTCGCAGGGAAGGATGTTCCGGACTACTCACGGTATCAAACATAGGCTAACCGGCGCTATGCATCAAACCGGCCCTACATCTGTGAGTCGAGCCCTCATCTGGTAGTTAAATGATCCAATTGGACTTATTCACATCACAGCCTACCCAAAAAGTATGGACAAAATAAATAAATAAGACTCACTTCTACATCGTTCTGGAATACAGGGCGGATTGAGTGGGATCGAAACCACCAGCAGGGGGCGTATTTGCACAGCTGATGGGACAAGCGCTAAATCCGGCTAAATTTCCTCCTGGTAGCTGATAACCAACACTCCCGTATGCTACCCAGATTCTACCAAAATGAGACAGCTATGGCCAATCAGCGCTCCGTATCGCACAAAGAAGGCCGTCGCAACCACGAATTGACCAATCAGCGTCCCGAACACCTGGCGACTCAGCGGTTACCGGCAGGGCGCGCCAGGGTATGCTGGGGCGGGCACAGCCATACAAGAAATCGCTTTACCACCACTTAGCCCCGCCATGAAAAAGGATGTTAAAGTAAGCAAAATAAAGTCCCGCCACTAGCGCGGAGAAATTGCACAGACAGCCAGTTAGTAAGATGATTCAGTAGCCACTTGCCCTGGAAATACCGAAGAGTGGAAACGGTTTTGAAAAATTTTGTCACGTAGGGATCCGCCCTCCCAAATAGAACATCTTGATAATGCGTCGGCCAATCAACAGATAACGCGCGTGGTTGTTTAGGGCTCGACGGAGAATACTTTTGCCTGTAGGAAATCCTATAACATCGATACACCATACGTGTGATAGAAATCAAAGCACGTAAGAAAAAGACCCCACGTTTGATGATGGATAAGGTGTGCCGGCTGCTGTCCATTGACACACAGAAAATGGGGCTACCACCCTTTTACGCACAATGTAAAGAAGTCACACAGCCTTCCCTCTTCTCTCTGTGAGGAGCAGCAGGTCAAGCTCAGAACAAAGTAACATTAACGAAAAATGAATCATTCTTTAAACATCTCTTGTAGTAATGATGTATTTATGTCGTCTCAAGAGAGTACCCAGAATGGTATTTATGTTAGTGATTCAAAAAATCCCTGGGGGAGGATCCCCCCAGACCCCTGCAGGGGTTGGGTTTTCACGCAGTCCAACTCGTTTCATTCTGTGGGGAAATTGCAGGATTGGCTCCAGGTCCCCCTCTTTTAATTTACTACCAACACAAATGTGCCTTTTTATTCAACAGTCAATTGGGACCATGAGCACAGGGAAATAATCTAAAACCTCCACGCGTGCGCTGTTTCACTGTCAAGGGGGTCGTATGCGTGTATGGAATTACATTGCAATACCTAATTTGAGCCCCACCACTGTATGGGTTAGCCCTACCCATATATTAACCCAACACAAATAGCTACTTGGAACCGCAACTGGTTTACCGCCGGCGAACATGAAAATCCACTTCTTCCCGGCAACATCACGAAAGTAAGTAGGGCTACATCATATTATACTGTGTTGCTGTAAACGCTTGTAAAATTGGTCTTATTAATTGTTAACCCTGTCCCATCAAGGTATGTTGTTTATAGGCTAGTTGGTTTCAGATAGCGGATGGTGCTGTGAATTTAACATTGACATCTAATCTGGCTAAATAACCTGCCTGTTTATGGCAGCGACCCATGACCAGGATAATAATTTAGGACACTAACATACATAGGTTCGAGTTTCCGTTTCCCTTTTTACCTTCTGGCGCCTCTGTCTCCAGTGGCCAAAACAAATTCTCGCACCTTGACTGTAACCTGACAACCCTGTTTTGTATTTTACATCTCATTTAAAATACAAACCTCAATTGCAGTGGTATCACGCTGTATACTGTATGTCCAGTCTGAAGGGGTGTAGTGCTGGAAGGAGAACACCGGAACACCAGCTCCGGCCACTTCAAAAATTGCAAAATACTATATGACAGCCAAATAAAAGCTGTATAAAAAACAAAAATATAGTTTAAAAGGGGAGTGATTGTAAAATATCCATAAAAGAAAAATTAAAATCTGCTTACAGTTCTGTGTTCTATTGGATGTTGAGAGATGTATCTCATAGATCCTTAATGTTTGCTCTCAAAGTGCACCAATGACTGATGCTTCAACTAAAAAAAAATCTTCCCCACTTAAATCATGTTTCACATGGATAGGAAACTAAATACATTTGCCGAATATCTGTGTCCATACTTTCTGTTTGGGTGTCATGCCACACCGTGCACGTGCATGCATGCGCGAGTCATGGGTGCAAATATCTGGATTAAGAGGTTGCTTTTCTTTGCACAGCATGAAAGAAAGGCGAAATTAATGGGCTGTGATTTTAGTATTTTTAAGCAGAGGTTGAGTTCAATAATTTGTATGGCCCTCGGAGGATGTTGTAAAAATTGAAATGGCCCTTGAGAGGAAAAAGGTTCCCCACCCCTGCTATAAAGTAATACAAAAACATAAAATACCATTGTTGGTGTTTGATGTAGTAAAAGAGTTTGTGTCAATGACTTTGTTACAATTTTCAATTTTTATTTTAGTTAATTTGGCCCAAGATACAGAACATTTTGGGGAACAGTTTGGGGATAATAAATACAATATTTATGCAGCCTAACTCTACTTTTATTTTATTTCTTAATATTTGTTGGGATGTGTTTTAGTAACTTATTAAATAAATAAAAAACGGTTAACTTTGGTGTCCGGGCCAAAGTGCCCTTTGTTGCATGTTGTCCCTTAATGTCCCTACATTTCTTTCCATTTTAAACACTCCTGTCAATACGGAAGCTTGTTTTAAAACATTTGTTTTTCAGTTTAACATCCACGATCAGAACTTTACAAAAGTCTTCCAAAACCGGTTTATTCATTAAAAAACAGGGGCTTTCTTCCCCACGCATGCGCGGAATGGTTAGACTGGACACAGGCATATTAATGATTCATTAAGTTTGAACATTTATACATTAAACTGTAAAATATTTAACATTCTCCAGTTTAAACAGTTTTCCCAAGTGCGTACACCACTTCGTATACATCCGGTCAGTGCCAATCTGGATTTAGGCGGAAGATATCGCTCTTGACTCTCTGCGTGTCTTTGATATATCGAGCGGAAGTGTACGGGATTCTGCCTTTCTGCTGAATCCAAAATCGTTTGTAAAGGGGGAACACCGTCTGCATCGCTTCCCACAGCATCACCATCAGCTTGTCTGCGTTCCTCGTCGCTGTGCACCATTTACATTAGCTACATATTAGCCCGGGACATGCGCTATCCGGTTAGGCTTTTACTACACCAGACATGCGCAGTTAATGACAAACCAACATGAGAATAGCTGCGACAGCGGTAACAATAAGAATGCGAATGTACTACTAGTGGACGTATTTTGTTTTAGGTCTGCGCAATCGACGTGAAAGCCTGCCTGGACACGGGAGAGGATTAAGTTACTGCTGCTGGTGGAGGATTATTTTATTGGCCTCATCCTGTCACGCCCGAATCTTTGGTGATCTTTTTTTCCCCATTAGGACAGGTCGAAAGCCAGGTATGCTACTGTGTTCGAGAAAAATGTCTTGAAATGTCTGGTATTAATTGCTGTACGTCCTTTGTTGCCTGTAGTTACTCTTGGCTACATGTTTTCGCGTTGTGTGGAGACAACAATAGAAACCCCAATATAAACGATGTTAAATACTGGATAATTTGTAACGGTACAGCAGGGAATTAAAACAACCGTTACTAATAGTAGTGTCGTGGGGTCTACTGCACGAGCTGCATGGATGTGAAGCAGTTTTATCGCCGCTAAAGCTAGTGGGGAATAATGGACGACAGCCTACATACCTGCTTTAAGACCATTTGCTTTGACAACTGTGAAACATTAGGTACATGGCAGATGGAGTTACTGGATCCCAGCAGCTCGGACTGCCCAACCCCTCAGCTTGTTTTGGTTTCACGCGGATCATGCCCTTTTATCCAATGGAGCCTGACTGTACTTTTTCAGAACTGGCTCCTATCATAAAATAATTTGCCTGGTGTTTTGACACCCCCTATTATTTCTAACTGACAAAATAAAGAGGTGTGGATTCCCTAAATAACTTATCTGAGTGTTCAATAATCTGAATTAGCTGGACAGATAACGAAAGCTTTAACAAAGTTAATTTGTTCCACTTTTGAGGAATTTAAATGACTAAAGCCATAATTAAAGAGGTTTATATAGTTATATTTTTACTTAAGCTCCTAACATATGGGACAACAATACATATCTATTGATCTACACCAAAAGTATAACAGTAAATCATCTTACAAATATACAAAACTTAAAGTGAAACATATCAATAACACATTCAAATGTAATGTTCAGAATAGCAGTAATAAGTCAATAAATGCTCCAAGTTAAGGTTATCTTTTCTTGTTTCTAGCTTTTTTGCTTCAAATGTTAATATTTAACTCGTCTTCAGGCATCCTTGATGTTTACAGTAAGTATTGTGTGGTTCTAGGTGAAACCATAATTAAAATAAAATAAGGTTTCATCCCATTAATGTGGCACATTGTTGAAACCTGCAGCAGTGCCTGAAAATGTGCATATAAGGCATTCAAATGTTAGCTATCAAAAGAATGTATTACAAAGTCAACACAGCTTATGTGTTTAACCTTGGCACAGGTAGTTCATTTCCAATTGCCAGAGTTGACATCATAAAATAACTTGATTTGTTCAACCAACAGTTTAAAGAAGATTAGGTACCACTGTTTTCATCTTAATGTGCCACATTATTCACTTATGATGGGGGTTTTAATTTTCTCCACAGAGACATGTCTTTCCGACGAGGTGTGGTCCGGCAGAGCAAGTTCCGCCATGTCTTCGCCCAAGCGTGGAAAGCTGAGCACTGCATCGACGATATCAGAGTGTCCCGAGTGACGTGGGACACCTCCCTCTGTGCGGTCAACCCCAAATTCATCGCCGTTATCATCGAATCCGGCGGAGGAGGGGCCTTCCTCGTTGTTCCCATCAGCAAGGTTGCATTACATTCAGCATTATAAAAAACAGTCGATCAATACATTTGAAACGCCTGTATCTTGTTTCCTATTTTCCATTCTGCTACTAAAAGCAAAATGTCAGCAAGTCTTTGATGCTTAGTCCTGGAATGCACATACAGCGCTTTCACAGTTCAAAGGCAATTGGTGGACAAAGGTTATCCTCCTGTAATATGTTAAAGTTTCTCTAGCTAACTGTCTCAGATCTTAACTTTTTGATTTCTCCCACAGGCAGGCCGAATCGATCAGTCCAGTCCTACAGTGTGTGGACATTTAGCCCCGGTGCTGGACATCCAGTGGTCTCCCCATGATGACAACATCATCGCAAGTGCCTCAGAGGACTGCACCGTGAAGGTAGGTCAACACTTGGCAAGCCTGTGTGATGGTGGCTTTGTGGCCCTTAATCAGTTATTGCTGTCACATATGACAATGACCACCCTGACCACAGAAATGTCAACTAGGTCTTGTAAAAAGTCTTGGTCTGTTTGAAAGCCATGTTTTGTTCTGGTAACAATACAATTGTGAAAAAGAGAGAGAATCTTTTTTCCTGAAACTTTCAGAATCTCTTAAGACAGAGGGGACACATATTAATGTATAAAAGACATGAGAAAGTGGATTTTGCACATAAGGTGACCTTTAAGTGAACTTGAAATAGTTCGCCAAGAGTGAGTTCAATGCCACTCGTTTGTGCACAAAATATGAACTTAAAGCTACAAGAGGGTTAGCTTAGCTCGGAACAAATGCAAGAAGCAGGTGGCAACAGCTAGCATTACTTTGGCTAATCACCTGTAAAGCTTAATGAATAACAGGTCATATTTTATTTATTTTACTCAAATTTTGATACAATGACAATGTGTTGTTGTTTTACAAGGGATTATGTGTTGAACTAGTCAAGCTATCTTTTCCCCCTAGTCTTTATGCTAAGCTAAGCTAACTGTTTTGTTGCTGTAGCTTCATGTTAACCAAACAGGCATAAGTGGTATCAAACGTAACATCTAAGTCTTAGCAAGAAAGCTAATAAGATAGATTTTGAAAATGTTAAACTATTCCGGAACAAGGAAAAACACTTTTCCTATATTCCTCCATATTTGCGAATGGGTTGAAAACGCTAACTGGCCTCAAACTCCATGAGAGTAGTTTGGATCAGTTAAACTTTTTTTCCTTGCTCTGCCTTAAGAGTGTTTAATTTGCTCTGACCAAAAAACCTATTACATGTCAATGCATCACAAACACATCAGTAGCCCTCGTGCAGCTGAATGAATCACATTCATACGTCTGCTGTGTCTGGTGGTTTGAAGGTGTGGCAGATACCAGACGGAGGCCTGACGAGCCCCATGACTGAGGCCATTGTGACCCTCGAAGGACACAGTAAAAGAGTGGGAATCCTGGCTTGGCACCCAACTGCCTTCAACATCCTCATGACTGCAGGTAACGCCATTCATCACATCCTGGTGCCCTGTAATTGGTTTTTAAAAGACTGCTTAGATTGTCTGTGACTGTGGAAATATACCTTATTGGCATTACTCACTGTAGGGAGCATGAATTAAAGTGTACCATCATGCAAAAAGCCCAATGTGGTTTATAATGTGTTTTACATACATTTACATAGAAAACTAAAAGAAGGGTGTGTGCTGGCAGACCATATCAAAGGAGTTTCTTTATTACATACAACTCGTTGTCATTCAACGAGCATTGATGCTCACTTTTTAACAACATTTAACAAAATCTACGACATGGTTGCAAACTTTACTTGTTTTTGTATCCATGTCGTAAACACTACACTTTATCCAGATACTCTTCTTGTTTGTAAACATTGTGTATTAAAGAACAGCTCTTATCTTACTGTGTTGGTGTTCAGTGATAGATTTGAATAATACTGCCTTCTACAAGCCAGGAAATCGATTTAGCCAATTGGCAATCCATAACATGTAATGGAAGTATAACGGACAGAGGAAGGTGTGATAAACTTGAAAAATAATTACACTTTGCTGCAAAGATATGTTGTTTGATTGTTTTATGTGTCGGCATATGTATCCCAAAACACACACTGCTCATTTTATTTTTTCATTTAATCGTTTATTTGAAACGGGACAGCGCACATTGATGAACACTTTGAAACAAAAATAATGCTTACAAGTGTAAATGAGCCGGGTTTTAGCTTTGAGCTCATTTCCATCCGTAGCCCCGTCACATACAACATATATGAAGAACATGACATTTATACTCATAACAAAAATGAATACATGACATGCAGGAAGAGCATGAGCAGCATACAAGCATTTACCACATGGCAGTACAATGTAGCTACGAGAGAAGATACCCCTGTGTTAAAGTGCATTTAGCGGTGATTACACGTCTGTTTGTTGCTCAACCATCCTTTAAGTTATCCTTTAAAACTATTGCTTATTACTCATCATGATATACATAGCTCTTAATGGCATTGCTCCACATAAATCAGTTTTTAAACTCAGTATATAGCCGAGACAGCAATCTCCTTTCTGTTCCTTTATTTAGTATTTATTCTCTTAAAATACCCATATTATGAAAAGGGAGGTTTCTTTTTCTAGGGTCCATGTTGACACTTTAAAATTGTCCATGGAGAAATGCCCCAAGCTAGTATTCAGTAGCTGGGCTGTTTTTAAATAGGAGTCAGGAATTCCATTTAGTTTTGACGACACACTAACAGTGTAGTTTATATAAATAGAAAGTGAGGCTACACTCCTTTACGGTCATTCCCTGAACGGTGCAGACATAATAAACAGTGACCGATCAGAACAGAATGTGCGTGTTCGGGAGATAGTCTTAAAGAAACAGCCACTCAAATAGAGACTTACACTTATACTCAGGCAGAAAATATGTTTTTTTGTCTGCTTTAAAGCTCTAATGGATGTTGTGTCTTCCTCTCTGCAGGCTGCGATAATGTGATCTGTGTGTGGAACGTGGGCACAGGCGAGCTTGTGTACCAGCTGAGTGATGCCCACCCAGATATGATTTACAGTGTCTGCTGGAACAAGGACGGCAGCGCTGTGTGCACCGTCTGCAAGGACAAGGCTCTGCGAGTCATCGACCCGCGACGCGGCACCGTCCTCAAGGTGAGGACACTAAAACAGTCCTATAGTGCTTCTTTGCTGGGTCTTTCTATGGTACGAAGCTTCCACATAAGGAATGTACCATCTCATTGTTTGCCTAGGTGAAAGAGAAGGTCCATGATGGCACCAGGCCAATGAGAGCAGTGTTCCTCTCTGATGGGAAGATCCTGACCACAGGCTTCAGCCGGATGAGTGAGAGACAGATGGCATTGTGGGATCCGGTAAGTGCAATACATGTTGTTCATATTGAACGATTCTGCAGTGCAAAGTAGACTTTGTTTATTTATCAGGACAAAATAAGGGTGTGGCGGTTGATGGACATGTAGTTTGTGCACTGCTACTTGGAGAGGACCCAGTTCACCTCCCCGGGCGCTGTACAATAGCTGCCCACTGCTCCTAGTACTAGACTCCTGGTACTAGGATGGGTTAAATGCAGAGGCCAAATTTCACTGTGTGCTGTGTGCTCTGCATGTGTGACCATTAAAGAGGGTTTCATCCCTCCCAATTCTTCTTCTTCTTCTTCTTTATCTAAGTTAACGTGAGGCTTCCTGAGTTACGACCTTTCCAGTACATCGTTTGTGTTTCCCTGGACAGTGTTTCTGTGTTGAGCTTAAGGGAAGGTAACACAAAGAGGGATTTATTGCTAACACTAGCTTTGCCAGATACCTACGGACCACTCCTACCTTTTTAAGCTGCGTCTTGGACTCAGATCAGATTTGGAATACATGTTTGCGTTACGAGAGCAGTATTGTCCCACAACTCTTACACTGGAGGTGTGTTAAGAACAGATTTTATCTACAGCAAGCAGCAAGTGTTTCAATTTTGATATGGGCACCTATTTAATGTTTTAAACAGACTTGTTGTGAATGTATACTTCCTAAGATCTAACCTTAACTTACCATAGCAATGTGAGGTGGGTTGAATGTATATTTTGTGTACAAGTAGTGTTTAATCAATATTTATTTTGTTTTTGTCTCTGTACAGAAAGATCTGTCTGAGCCAATGGCAGTACAGGAGATGGATACAAGTAATGGAGTTCTTTTACCCTTTTATGACCCTGATACCAACATGGTGTACCTGTGCGGAAAGGTACAGATTTACAGAAAACACTGATTTACTTCACTTTGGGTTCAGTCGTCTTGATCACATGGTCTTCTGGCTTTCAGGGGGACTGCACCATCCGGTATTTTGAAGTGACAGACGAGTCCCCGTATGTTCACTTCCTCAGCTTGTACAGCAGCAAGGAGCCTCAGAGAGGTGCCGGATTTCTTAGCAAAAGAGGTGTCGATGTCAACAAGTGTGAAATTGCCAGGTAAATATGTTCGGTCATGCTTTTTAAAAAAAAATGTTTCTAATTAGTTTAACATAGTTTTAAAGGGATAGTGATAGATATTTTGTAATCATTCTCAACTTAGTCCATCCTTAATCCTACTTTCTGTCGTCAGTATAGCCAAACCCTCTCATAACTTGTCCATATGTGCCATAGAACGAATTGTTGTCAACAATCTATTACAAAAACACAACGTTCTTCCATTACCCGGAAAATATGAACTATATATAGTACATGTTATACCAAATGTTCATTAGCCTGTAGCTGAAAATATTCCCCAAATAATTCAACATTAATACAGCTTGAGTTGTGTTTGTTAAAACTACAGAGCCCAGCTTTTTAAGGAAGTTACTGACCCTTGTAGAAATTATGTCATGGATTTTATTCTGTAGGAATAATTGGGCTGAATTGCCAGCGTTATCATCAATAAGTAGCATTCAGTGACATGTTTCTGAGGTTGGGGTCTTCTCATGGTGTTTGTTTATATAAAGAAAATATTGTATACATCAGCCTTATCCTGACATATTTCCTGGTCCTCTTTAGGTTCTACAAACTGCATGAAAGGAAAGTGGAACCAATTTCTATGACTGTACCACGAAAGGTAAGCCTTTAAAAAGTCAAACCTATCAAAAAAGGATCCATTTATGTTGCTTGGATAAGAAAATGCCTGCGAAGTCGATCAATAACTGTATAAGGAAATGTTCCGTCTCCATCTTGCCTCCCAGTCAGATCTGTTTCAGGGAGACCTCTACCCGGACACAGCTGGGTCAGAGCCGGCTCTCCTGGCTGATGAGTGGATCGCTGGGCAGGATGCCCCGCCCCTATTGGTCTCTCTGAGCGGCGGGTACGCAGCTCCTCAATCCAAGCACAGAGAAATCCTCAAAAGCAAACCCAAGCTCGCCCCGCAGGACTCTGGGAACGCCTCGCCTTCGAATGCAGCCGCTCCCACATCGCACTCTGCGGAAGAAGAGGTGCCACGAGTAAACACGAGAGAGACGGATGGAAATGCCGAGAGACCGAAGAGAGAGGTGAGTGGAGAGAGTCATTAGAGCCGGCCAGTTTATTGATATAATATTGATATTGCGATTTCAGACTAGATATAGTCAAGATTTTGACTATTGTAATATTTTAAGAGTTGTTTTTTCTTGGTTAAAAAAGGCTGTGCAAATTAAAGTGGGCCCTATCATGCTTTGTGTGGCTTTCCTTTTCCTGTAGTGTGTTGTATAGTTTTTGTTGTGCGTGTAAGTGGTCTGCAAGGGCTCACACCCCAAAGTTTCCTCCAGAGGGAGTTTCTCTACCACACCCTCCTCCCTGCTTGAAACACCGCCATTGGACACCTTTGTTTACTGGCGCTTCTATTGGCTCGTGCTCCAACACATTGTACGTGATATTCTAAGGGCCAAGATTTTCCCGACGCATCTCTTAAGCACTTGCCCATCACAACAGAGCCTTTTTGAACATTAAAGCATGGAAACATGCCACAGTAGCGGCACAAAGTACAAGTATGTGTTCACTTTAAGTAGATTTCTGACCTTTTCCCTCCTTTCTTTCAGGAGGATTTGCTGAACGAGTTGTTAGCAGAGATGAAGGCGTTGCGGGCCGTCGTCCTCGCTCAGAGCCAGAGAATCGAGTTGCTGGAGAGGCAGCTGGCTCGCATCGAGGATGGGGATGTATGAGCAAGGCGGCGCACCACTACATTCCACGGGCACTATTACTAGATCCATAGACCATAGCCTTACTATAATCAACAGTAACTCAAGCTGTGCGAGTGGAAGAATGTAGTGTCGATTAGCGACTATCTATGAATCACAGTGGCTTTACAACCAGGTCAATTATTGTGAAGAAAACCAGACGACAATTTCTGATTTCCAGACTGTGGATTCAAGCGGGGTGTCATCTGCAAAGAGTGATATGTTTTGTGTTTCATATGAAGGAGTATTGTTGCAGCTTTTTGGTGGTATTTATAGTGCAACTTTGAGCTTTGCAAAACCCACACACTAATTTTGAAGAGCTTTGAAGGCATAACAATGGCACTAATGCCTCCAAATAATGCATAAACTAGAGAAATTAAGCATTTAAAAAAAAAAAAAGCGAATGAAGGCTGACATTCTATAGCAAGGCGATTAAGTACCTCTAATATGATTTTCTTTCTTTCAAGCGCTCACACATGTTACCATTAGGGCTATGTAACCAGGTAGTTAAAGCTGCTAAACTGTGATGTCCTTTCAAACCCCCCGATTGTTAGTTCATCGTGTGACTTGTGCTTTGTTTTACGCCGTGTGTATGTAGGAAAATCTCTTGGTACCCAAATCATGACCTTGACAGTGAGAATTATGTGACTGATAGCTGAGGAGAGCGTAGTTGAATAGTTCCGTGTATTGTAATTCTGTGTAGTCTTTGCAGTCGATGATAAGGTAACACTTGTGATTTTGTACCTCATGTTATCCGGAGAGAGTTGCAGTATTGAAGAGTTGTCCGAGATATCCCAAGGCAAGATATTTATTGAGATAAATACGCAGAAATACTTGCCTCCCCTTTTTTCTTTGAGCTGCACCATCTTTTGCCACCTAAAGAACCATGATCTCTGGTGTCACTTTGTTTCAGAAATGTAAGCTAAAAGGACCTAACACTACTTACAGTGCAATCTTACTAAAACACTTTAGATGTCTCAGTGTCGCAGCTACAAAAGAGAGGAAGTGACACAGTGATATTTTTTTTTTAAGTTTGATATTGCATTTATATAGGTGTTAAAAGATGGAGTGATCTTTTTACATTTTTTTTTATCTTAGTTTTTTTGCCATTATATTTACAGGCGTCCTTTTTACTTCTCCACGAGTCGGTTATGTGTAGCAATGGTACATTCCACGTCAAGCTTTTCCCTTTGTTATTAAGGGATTTATATTTCTTTATGCACTGACCTCTTAACACCAACTGTAAAACCAGTAGCAGATTAATGAGACAACATTGTGAAAACTCAATAAACATGAATTCTTCCTTTGTATTAACGGAATGGCTCTTTATTTGCAACAAGAAAGGTTCTGATTTAGATCACATACATGTGGGATTTTAGGTGAAGTTATGCGTTTGCTACTCAAAACAACACATGCACACACCCAAAACGCATTGCTGTATGAAGGATTCAACACCCTACAGATTTCACAAATTTTATATTGTTTTTTTCTTAATCGTCATCTGAATTTCTGATACTTTAAAAATAACCCTTTGATGTGTTATAAATGTAATCCGTGTCCAGAAGTGGCACCTCAAATGGACCCTGTAATGCTAATATTCAGGTTAATATTTGTATTTTGTGCCTCTACTGTGTGATGTTTTTTTTTTAAATGTCTTTATTTTTCTCATACTGCCTACCTCTTTTCACCCTCTGTCCGAAACCAGAGCCTAGTCTGAACTGATTGCATCTGGCCAGCTCTGTTGTGATCAGTCCGAACATAGAGATGTCCCGCCCCATCACGTGCAAAGTGTTGAAACTCTAGCCAATAGAAGCGCAAGTCTTACATGGTGATGTCACTGTGTTACGGTAGAAAAACTAAGTAGCCAAATCAAGATGTTTAAGTACAGGGGGAAATAATGATAAGGCCCCTTTTGAATATCTTCGGTAAAAATTATCTGAGACTGCCAAGGCACACGNATATTGAGGTCCCAAAGTTGACGTAGAAGCCCAGATACAAACAACACATTGATGCTATCAGTAGATTTAGGAAAGACAGACTGCTTACCAACCTTGGACCCTGTTGATCATATCCCCTGCACAAAGCATTGTGGGTTGTTTCTACTTCTACGTCTGCATAGCATACTCGATTATATGTAGCAAATCCTTAGATAGATAGATAGATAGGTACTTGATTGATTCCAATTTGGGAAATGTTTGCGTTGTAGCAGCATCAAAAACACAAGGCAATGTACATAAGAGAAATTAAGACACAAGAAATAAACATACAACATATTTCAGAAATAAAAATAAAATAGCATTACAAATTCAAAAAGTGAAAGAATATAAAATAAAAAATATGTACATGTGGAAAATATACAAGTGTAAATACAAAGGTCCAGTAACAGATATAATGCAGGATATTATTGTGCAAGAAAGGATTGTTCAAAATGAAATAGAATATGAATGTAAAATGTACAGTGGGAGTTTAAGTCCAGTAATCAAGAGTTGGGCATCTAAACAACAATCAAACTGAGTGTGATCAACCAAGAAAGAAGAACACAATATCACATCCCAGACCTGTTGCATGAAAGGCTGGCAGTATGGAACAACTTAAGGTCAACTAAAAGCACGATAGAGCAGGTCTGACAGAACGGAAATCAACTCGGCAGCGATGCAAAGTGATTTCTCGAGCACCAAGCCACCATAAGGCATACAGTGTTTGACGGTGGTTTCGTGAACAATGGTGACACTGCAATCCAGATTTTGGCGGTAATGCAACTGAACAATCACTCAGAGAATTTAGTCACGTCTCAAAACCTGTTGAGGTGTGAGAGTCGCTGCGATATATATTGGTTTCTTATGTATTGTACAAACACTGTTGGAAATTGTCTGAACCTATTGTAATCAAACCACCATTTTCTTTGCAAAATTATAGATATGAAGGCCAAACTATCCATTTTTTAAAGACAAGGAGACACCAAACAATGGGTAGATTGAAAAGAAAATCAAGATAAGGCATCTTAATTAGCCTTAAAATTGCAAAAATAGTTGATAACACATTATGATTGATCTGTTAGATGTTCTCATGTAGGGTGATACAGTGTGAAATGACTGTACGTGTAGGGGCTGAAAACAGGATGTGGCTTGTTTCACATTTCTAAGTTGTGCGCAGTACTTTGGTAGGTCTAAAATTGGTAGTTTGTGATAACATTCATATTTTTGCATAGAGAAATCTAATCATTTTTACGATCATGCTTTAGTTTCTATGGTTTTCTTGGACTCATGTAACAATTTGAGACCCTTTTTCAGTGTAATGTCAAAAGGTGAAAAGTTGAACTTTATATTTAATTTCAAATATCATCTTGACCCTATCTATCCTTTGTGGAGTTGAAGTGTTATTATTGGCAATACACTGACAAATGATTGTCCAAGATAACAATGTGCCACAGGAAATGACTATCATGTACATTTCCTGATGGTAAACTGGAATGACTTGACCTTTCTTAAACTACACTCGATATAATGTAACCTGCACCTGTGCTGCGAATTAAAAATAGCAACTTTACAAAGGAAAAATTCAAATATCTTTGTCTTCCTCTTTTTCTTTACATGTTCTTATCTGTGCTTTCCACCACACCCTGCTTGATTTTTTGTATAATCTGTGTTCACATCCCCTTCAGCCTCCACCTACTCAAAGGGCTGCAGCAAGCGTTCTCCACCACATTTCATGCATCACCCCCTCTCTCTCTTTTTCTCGCTGTCAACTCCACACACCTACTAACACACATGCTGTCACGCAGTACAAAAGAACATTAAGTTGCACAAGTCAGTTTCCTACCATTGTACTGGCTGCACAAACTTAATCTTCTGCTCACAACCTGGGTAAGTGTAAAATTGTTTATTTCCTTTTTCAGATTTTGACCAGATCTTTCTTTTAGCTTCATGTTTTCTAATTTATTTCCTTTTTATAGGAGTGCCTCATGTCTCCGTCTTTAATTGTACTTTATATATACTTATTTCTTGGTTTAGATACTTATATTTTATTTGATGCATACTTAAAAGTGGTTGTTTAATGAAAGTGATGATGGCATTCATTTACCGCCAATCTCAATTTCCTCATTCATTGTAGCTTTTATGTTAATTGCACTTATTTCACATCAGTATATTTATTATTTTTTGTTCAAACGAGATGTTGTAACGCTTTGTTTCGGATCTTTATATCATGATTAAAAAAAGTTTCCTTTCACGGCAGACTGACTGATGCTGCTCAATAATCTTTGACAGGAAACCAACAACGCTGCGAGCGGTCTGCCAGCTTCCTGTCAGCCGAGACAACGCAGTACGACTTCTCATACACAGTCAAACAAGATAAAGACAATACTTCCTGTCACATCTCCAGGGTGCGTTCGTATTGCACATGTTAACCATTGGTAACTTTTCAGCCAACATGGATTGTACATATATTTTTATAATGGTATCGAGATTTGATGTCAGTTCTGAAAAAAAAGTACTTTTTGTTAAAATTGAGCAGCTGCCAAAATATAGTACCACCTCAGAGGGTATTTTTTAAGCAGAGCTTTTGGCAATTCTTGGTAATCTGTTTATTTCTTCAATTTGATCAATTAAAATGAACTGGATGGAGAATCTTGTATGTTAAGTTGTTCTAAGGTTCTACTTTTCTTTTTTCTAGACCCTGAATATTCTTTTACAAATGGATCTCCTTCTGATGAACCATTAACAACTGCTTTGACACCCAAGGAGTTTGACTGCAACATTCTGACCCCAAGCCAGAAGGATTTTTCTACTCAAGAAAGAAAAGTATAAGGAGGTACAGTATATTTCAAAATCTATTCTTCCCAAGTTTTGTCAGAATAAAGTTTGATAACTTACTTATTGTTGCTTGAAATCTGCATTGGCTGGCATCAGCCACCAGCCAAATACCCTTAGATAATACCCTTAATTGTTTGTATATGAACACTACATCTAAATGTATGCTAAAAAAACAACCAACAAATCGAAATAACTTAAAGATAGATTTTACCTTTTCACACTCACACTCTGTAACCCTAATATGAAGCTACAGGCTAGCTGGATGCGCAAAAACTGAAATGTAAAAACAACAATTTTTTGTTTTTTATTGGCGATAATACTTTCAAGTCTGTGCACAGAGCAAAGCAAGCTGTTGCCATCTGTTTCAAGTATACATGTTATATATGCTAACTATAGTTACTTCAGCTACAAGAGAGTGACGTTAGAGACAAGAAAGCTCTTTTTCTAACTATATCTTCTAAGCCAAGAGACAGTGACACTGCATAGAAAAACATTCATAGAAATTAATGAATCCCATGCTTGACCATTCCCTCTCTCTCTGTTCTCTCTGTCAGCCATGCCTGAAGGGAACCACAAAACGTCCACCCCGACTGTGCTGATCCTTTTTTTCTGCCTATTAGGCTTAATAATATTGCTGGTCCTCTTGTACAAGAAGTTGAACAGGGACGCCAATGGAGAATATACTGTGCGACGCATGGTGTATAAGGATGGAGGGGTAAGGGATCGTGTGAGAGGGACAGCGTTAGCTCTGGGGACACGTTTTGGGGTCCAACTGTGGCCTAAAAGTGATGATGACGGAGAAGAAATGCAGGATGTCCAAGTTGAGGAGGGACAGGTGGAGGACGGTGGTAGCCAGGAGAGTGACAGCGAGGGAGATGAGGAGGACGAGGAGGAAAATGATGAGGAGCAGCGTGGTATGGCGAAGGAAAAAGATGGTGACACCTCAGATGATAACTCAAGTGTGGAGAGTTCTGAGGCAGAGGAGCAAGCCAGGCTAACGGGTCAGTCAGAGGCAAAGGGAGAGATAGAGGGGAAAGGGGATGATGGGGAAGGTAAAGGGGAAGCAAGTGGAGGGGCTGGATTGTTGGTAGATCTAAAGCAGTTCTCTGGAAGTGCAATCTGGTCTGAGGAAGAGGGAGGTGAGGGTAAGAACAGTGATATCACTGCACTGTGAGAACAGAATTTAAAACATTTAATACAAGAGAGGCTTGGGAAATTGTCCTTAGTAATGTCCCATAATTATCTGGTTAAATATATTTTCTATACATTTTATTTCCCAACATATAGGTTCTCTTTTTTACTAGGGAACATCTCTTGGATCCCTCTAAAAACATCCACACAAGTGTTTAATAGCTAAAAACCAATGAATTCCACCTGAAAAGATACTGTATACAT
Source organism: Notothenia coriiceps (assembly GCF_000735185.1). Classification (NCBI taxonomy): domain Eukaryota; kingdom Metazoa; phylum Chordata; class Actinopteri; order Perciformes; family Nototheniidae; genus Notothenia; species Notothenia coriiceps. The sequence goes on from NW_011353012.1 coordinate 44,290, forward strand.
TGTCCTGATGTTGTCTTAATACCACTTACTTTTGAGGCATCAGATAGTATAAACGTTTACCTTTTATAAAGTAAAACGAGTCTGAAACTTTGTATTATTGTGTCAGCCAATAGCATGCTGTGTATTTGTTTATGTTTTTTGTATTGCTTTAAATGTTTTTTCCTGATTTTCAAAAAAATAAAAAACAGAAACCCATAATTTTGACTGTTTGTGTAGTTCTGAATCTAAAAAAGCCTTTATGGTATTTACCAAGAAACCCATGGAACTCAAGACGATTGATTTAAGACTCTTTCTTGGAACATTGTATTTGACAATTAATTGATTTAACGATCCACAGAAAATGTATCAAATGGTTACTTTTTTAGCAAAAAAAAAAAAGTGGCTCCAACTTCTCAGATAAGCACAGAGTTGCAAGTGATAAAACATATTTTTGGAGTTTTGGATGGTTAATTGAGAATGCTAAATATCAACAATGTAAAACGACACTTACTTGAAGCCTCAAATGATTACTGTATTGAGTAGTTAAATTATTGCTGTCTATCAAAAGTAAATCATTAAAGTCATATAGGCTACATTGATAGTGGGATACAGCAAAAACTATACCATTAGGTCGGTTAATACACCTTGAAAAGGAACTAGATCCAGGGAAAGGCTACTATAAACTCAACCCCATTGACCTACATTCAAATATTCGACTTACTTCTCTGTTTATTGAATATATTGAAGAGTAGTCTATAACAGTGTTGTTGTTACGGCGTACGCACCATAAATGCAAAAATACACATAATCATCCCTTAGAGAACAATATATACGATCTTGCTGGTCGGTGATTAACCAATGGGGATGTAGCTCAGTGGTAGAGCGCATGCTTCGCATGTATGAGGTCCCGGGTTCAATCCCCGGCATCTCCACTCCTTTTTTGTGGAAGATTCTTTCCTACTAAATATCTAACATGATGCAAAAAGGAAAGTTTAAATGTGCTTCAGCCTCCCATTAAAACAAACTAACAATACATATTTTCAACACGCAGTTCATATTTTGTGATACAGTGAACAAAGTCTACGAGACACATTTGTGATTGGCCAGAAGGAGCACTTGGTCAAATCTGATTGGATGTTTGAGGACTTCGAGGAGAGGTGAGTGTGGGAGTGTTCACGCACGCGAGTGCCAAACATTTATTTTTCACCGGCAAAATAATGTTCAGTGGTGGGTAAGAGCCTTTCTGTCGAGACATTAGGCATGAACCAATGAGTAAGCCCGAATCAAAGTAAACACAACTGTAGTGACACATTATCAAAGCAATTATGTAACCAGAAATACGGGATTTTACTGAGACTGAAGACATTCGCCCAGTGACAGACAGATCATTTTTTAATAAAGCATCAAAACTGTTCTCCAAAGGAACGAATTGACTGGAGCCGATCTTACCCGGTAAATATGTCAGCTATTTGCTTTCAAGAATCTCTTCCTCCCTCACAGACAGCACAGATTTTGTAAAACACATGTGCAACTTGCACTGCACGAACAGAGCCAGTCTGTCACTGTAACCTACTTCACGAGTGCCGCACCACCGTGAGCATCCAAGTTACATTTTCTCCTCTCACCCTAACTTGATTGTGCCGGAGAAATGATTTCAGTAGACGTCACTCATCTGCATAGGGAGTAAAATGCAACCATCCTGCTAGGCTTTTTGTGCCCTGAAACTCTCTGTACATTCGCCGTGTGATAAAAGGACCTACCATTGCTGCATAACCGAAACTACAAACATGGAAGGTACAGTTTGCATCAGTGTCATGCTAAAAATATACATTTATATCCATAGACACATCTGGGTTGCAAACTGTCCAAGATGGATGCAGCGCCGCTGTGCGCAGGGATGCACGGCGGAGCGTCAGCAGGGTGTCTTTAAATGCCCACCGACCCCGCGTTTAGCTTTATGCCTGCTTATTGTCAGTGTTATTTTTCTCCCTTTGCAGGAGTAGGATGTTACTAGCATCCGCCGTAGTGGTATGGGAATGGCTGAACGAGCACGGTCGCTGGCGGCCCTACAGCCCGGCTGTCTGTCATCACATCGAGGCAGTCATCCGGAGCGACCCGCGGTGTGGTAGTGTTGTCCTCGGCCAGGTGGACTCTCGCCTCTCGCCCTACATCATCGATTTGCATTCCATGCACCAGTTCCGACAAGACACAGGTGAGAAGCAGAGAGGAGAGCCACAGAGACGGAGGGTGTGACGGTGGAGCTGCATGGGCCTGAGGTAGAGGCCTTTTTATTGCTTATGTGTGTCTACCTCATCTTTGCAAGCCCATATGTTGATTCTGCTCCAGAAGTTGATGCCCTGGTGGGAGTGTTTTGCTGCAAAGTGCGGCTTATTTTTCCTGCAGCAATAACATCTAGTCATTATTGTTTTATTTGAGATTGATAGAAGCCTAGTTTCCTATGTTATTTTACATTTAAAAGACATTCTCTGTGTATTTGAGGTGTGAAGAGAGTCATTCTGGTAGGACCTGTGTGAGTTTGGATATGTCACCTAGGCCAGAGTAGGAGCTAAAATGTCCAGTCATTGCCACAGACACTGATTATTATTATTGTAAGGCGATCACTGTCTTTAATGGCAGAATATTGGCATAAAAGAGAAGCAAGCACAGCAGTAAGGAAAACAGGGAATTGTCAGTTCTCAGATGTCTAACTTTGGCACACAACCCAACATCTCCCCTCTCTCTCAACATTAGCCGACAAAATCCTTTGTGAAGTTTGTTTTCCAAACCCAGCAGAAGCTCAACTAAGGGGAGTCAGGCATTGTGCCCTAGTCTAAATAGGAAACAGGGTGGAGGAGGAGAGACGGGGGACAAGGGTGGGGAAGAATTTCAGGAGTCTGAGGTCATTGATACAATGGGGTCGATGGGAGCAGATCTTATGAATGAGTGACTTTGTTGTCTGGTTAAATGTCAAAGCATACTGTGCCACACATGGTACACATTCCAGTGAAGTGTTATCTCTAATTGTTTCACTGTGAGTTACATTATTTTTCCCAGTGGGCTTTGTGCTATATTTTTGATGGTATTTGAAATGCTTAACTATACAGTCAAATGTGTTGTATAGGGCTATGATATACAGTAAAATGCACTGCAAAACTGCCTTGCCATCCCAGAAAGGTTTCCTATCTCGTTTTTAGATCCAAGCTCTCCCATCTTCGAGAAATCTTTGCGGTCCTTTATGTTTCAGACGCAGGATTTGATTTGTAAAGGCTTTACAGTATGTCCACTGTAGAGTTTCTCTGGACACCATGGGAAAGCAAACACAGCCAGCTTTGGGTCGGATCAAGGCTGCCAGCCAATCAGAATTCAGCACACCATGTGCTGTTACTAGGGGCAACCTGTTTGCCCAAATTCTTAGCAAGGAAACACAGACATGTTGAATTTGTTAAGGTTCCAATCTTCTTGTCCACAGTGAAAAAGGCCACTTCCTATTGCAACTACTTCTCATCACCAAGCATCATGAAAGTAGTTCAAGAAAGATGAGCAAACCTAATAGTTAGTTACACATTTATCACATTGAAATATCCAATTATGTTATTCCAATTGTCAAAAACTTTATACGTTGCTTAAATCTTATCCTTTGTTCTGACCCCCTCATTCTGCCCCAGGTACCCTTCGACCGGTACGACGTAGCTTCTACGACCCCACCTCGGCGCCTGGCCAGGGCTGGTTGTGGGAGTGGGAGAACGACGCTGGCAGTTGGACGGCGTACGACACGGAGGTGGGCATCGCCATCCAGGCCGCGCGCGACCGCCAGCAGCCCTGGCTGGACCTGGCGCCGCTGGGTTTCTGCTACCTCATTGACTTCGAAAGCATGACCCAAATCAACGGGCAGACGCAACGCTGCCGACGCATCCAGCGACGCTCAGACTTGGCGTACCCGCTGGTTGCCGGGCCCTTACCCAAATCCCACCATGCCTGGGGGCCCATGGCCATGCCCAACCATGGAGGACTGCTTGGGGTGGATGTATCCGGAGTGAGCATGGGGATCCGCATGAGCAACAGTGGGACTGGAAACGGGAGCGCGTACCCCAGTGGAGCGCTCCCTGCCTCCGCCATCACCTCTTTAGGACAGCCCTGCGCCTGTCAGCAGTGCATGCTGGTGCTGAGTGTCAAAGCGGGCGCCATGTCTGCTCACACTCTTGGGCGGAGACCTCCACAGACCAAGCCACCTAGTCCCAAAATGAGCTACCCCGTCCAAGGAGGGTCGTACTCACTCACTCTCCCTCGACCTCCTTCCCTGTCGCGGTCCTTCTCCCCCCACAGGACGTCCATAATTGGTGCGACAGGTGGCTACACTCTAGGTGGTATGGGTGGAGCAGGAGGTGTAGGGACGGTTGGTGGCGGTGGTTATGGCAGCGCCAGCTTCGGTTACGGAGGAGGCTTCACCCACTCTCTTTCCCTCCTCGGCTCAGCCACCGCCGCCCTCTCCCGTCCACCCACCCCCCCCTCCTGCATCGCCCCTCCTCCTCCTCCTCCTCCCCCGCCCTCCATCACACTCTCATCTTCTGCCACCTCAACCCCTCACCCTTCCACCTCGTCCTCCTTCTCTATTTTGAGCTCCGCCCCTACAGTGCCCTCCCTAGGTCCACCTCTCATCTCCACGGCCGCCTCCACCTGCACGCCCTCGCCTTCGGCCCGTGTCCTGGGCCCGGTGTCTTCATCTGGTGCCGCTGCCTGTGCGGCCCCCCTGCCCCCCCGGTCCAGCCTCGCCGGGCTGAGCCGACCTGCACTGCAGCGAATCGCCATGGCTCAGTCACGTGCCCTTATCGCCTCTGGGTGAGTACACAAAAACTGTAGTAGTAACATTAATTTAGTCAAAATTATCCATCGTCCAAGGAAAGGACACCTCTGGTGATACCATGTACTTCCAATGGAGTATAGTAAAGAAAGCTTTATATTCCTACAAAAAGCACCCATCAAAAATGTATACCTTTTCAGTTTAGGCCCATTCAATCCAGTGTCGTGCTAATTGACTGTAAGGCAATACTGTAGGAGCTTGAGGTTTAAAGCTTCAATAATCAATATTTTCACATTCACAGCGGATCAAATAATTATGCGCAATTTTAAAATAGTTGCTCGTATGTATGTGAGAAATCCACAAGGAATTACCACTCATTTAATGCTTATGCTGAGAATAAGTGGCTTTGAAAAGACAACTGTCACTCTAACGTGTTCAATATAGGGATCACATTTACTTATTTAACTTAAAAAGACAGACACAATTAATGACGGAAAAAAACGGAAATTACATCTCAACAGAGGCTACATCCCTCATCCACATACAAGAAACTAAATGAGTCTAACTAAACCAGAAGTGTAAGACAATGAATTTAGACAGGACTTCCTAATTAGTTTGAAGTCCTCATTAAACAGTGTCTGAAATCAGCGCTCATTAGCATTCATGAGCCTTTCATCTTGGTAACAAAGTCCAATCAGGGTAGTTCATTCCCAGGAAAAACAATGAGGAACATTCACACTGTACAAGCCAGGCTCTTACAAGCATTTCACGTTCCAGACATTTATCATGCAAGCTCTTAATGATGGGTTTGTTTTACAAGCAAACACTCTCATGCATTCACGTAATATGCATAGTTCTTTTATGGTTTTCATGCAAACAATTTGTACCCCGGGCCCGGAGCCTCAACAAATCTAAAAGAGGCTCGGAATGCTTTGTGGTTATGTGTGTGTAAGCACTTTAGTGGCTAATCGTAGCCATCAGTATTGACCGGGAACAGGTTTACCGAGTTATCTGGATAGCTTTGCTGCATACATTTTGAAATCTAAAACATTTCCTGATGGAAATTAATACTGCGGTTTTATTTACAAGATCACATCTGGAAGAGGTCCGTAACATCTGGGATGTCTCCATTGTTATGGAATTCTTGATATTTCTATCTGTGGTCTGGAGTCTTTTGAGATATTTATAATAATTGTACTTCATAGTAATAATAAAGTGCTTAAAGGGGGATTTTATTCATCGGGAATTATGTTGAAGTTTTGGCAATAGATGCATCATATTGTGTTATTGTTGTTATCCTTAGCGAAATATCCAATTGACACACACTTTAAGACCTGTTTATCTCTGTCCACTTGAAATGTAAGTTTCAGACAACGCGTTCGTAAATCCCTGACTTGCTGATATCACAACGAGTTTGGAAGCGAATATGCATTTTATTGGTGTTAATGAATGAAATAAAGGAAGCCACAGTATCCTGGTGTCAATGCCAGAGGGCGCTGATTAGCAAGACATCTGTGGTCAGCATTGTAAACCGGGTTTCCCAGAAGCGTTTTGGACAAACTTAATTATTTTACCATTTCTTTCTGTTTTGCTTCTGGTTCTTTTCTGACATCTTGTTTTGAGCAAATCAAAATGTCACCGGATTCCAAATATAGCCTTTCTTTTTATAACAATCATTGAAGTCTCACTGAAAGAGATGTTTCTTGGGTGCTCTAGATTTCACTTGTTATGCATTTGTCTCAAATATACCATGCAAGAATGTTATATACTCTCACGCATAACTTACACTGCCGCCGGGATAATTGGTTCTCCTCACATTGAACCTCGCAGAGCTTAACAATAAGGTCATCACACGCAATGCAACCTCAGAACAGGACAAAACACACCCACTCAAAAACCACCTTAGTGGTAATTGACCTGCGATTTTATATTTTCCATTTCCAAGAAATTCCCTCTGCAGGTCTGAATGAACCTGTTGGAAATGTGGTCAATAGGGATGTACCCAAATGCCTAAAGTTGTTAATTATTATCATTAGTATTCATATTTTGTAGTTGTTGCTATTACTTATTATTATTATTATAAAAAAGTGTTTTTCTCGCCCTCTACTTCTAACAGCTGACATTTCCCAGCTGGATTTATTTTTGACCGTAAATATAGAAATAAAGCTTACAAAACATATATTTCTGAGATGTAAACTATGCAAGCAAAGCATACAAATAGGCCAGCTTGATTCTTTCCAAACTTAAGCAATATCAGCAATAAGTTCAAATTCCCCGAGTTAGGGTTAGTGAGTGGGGGTGGGGTTCAGACTGACTTTTTATGAAACTAAGTTGGTTAGGGTTAGCACAGTATGTGACAATACATTAAAGGTCCCATGTCATGGCCATTTCCACTGATCATAATTCCATTGTTGAGGTCTACTAGAATAGATTTATATAGTGCAATTTTCCAAAATCACTTTGGTTTCTCATACAGCATCTCTGTAAACTACGTGTATTCACTGAATTTCACTCTCTGCCTTTAACGGCTCGTTGTAGCACAGTGTGCTCTGATTGGTCGGGACGTTGTGAATCGCTCTGAGCTCCGTGGAGGTGTGGTTTCCTTGTTTAGCGACAGCGAAACACAGCCGAACTCACCCTGAGCACACACAAAGTCACAGCCGAAGTAAAAACAATAAGTGTGGCTTGATATTGAGTAAGAAAAAGGTTGATAAACGCTGTGAGAATGGGTCTGCAGAGAGAATTTCGCCGCGATCCCAACTGTCTGTTATCAGCCTGCAGCCAGGGAGGAGAGATCAGCAGAGCTGCCTGCACTGAGTGTGTGTGTGAGGAAGTCCGTGGATTGGTCAATTTGGACCAATCAGCGGGGGATTAATGTAATGGCTCCGCGGACGTAACGGCTCCACGGATTGGTCCATTTGGTTCCGGGTAACGCATGACATCATGCGGTACCCGGAAGAATCAATGGACAGTGACGTATCTCCAACGAGGCGTTTTGGGGAGGTATTTTCTGTGTTAGAGTTTTACTCGCTACAGGGTGTACTTTGAGGGTTTTGACTCTGCAGACCGTTTACATGCATAAAAACCTTCATAACACACAAGGGGACGGGTAATAAAAGGAAAAGCATGACATGGGACCTTTAAAATAAATATTATATTGCAAAATTCAACCAACATTATGCCTGAAAAAACCATGATTATTATGTTAGAAAAATGTACCCAACTTAATTGGACCTTTGGTCAGGGCACACAATTAGCAACATTCATTGGTCTAATAATGGTTAGTAGTTTACTTACCAGCCAAAGTTTTTTGGCTGGTAAGTAAACTACTACTTTTTATGGATATCTTTCGAGAGAGTGGTTAAATATAAAAACAATCTCTAGCCAATTTGTCCTACGTAGATAAGTAACCGTAATAAGCTAGAATACTACATATTATGACTAATGAGTTAGATTGTTTAAAATTGAAGTGTTTTCTGAAGGTGCCACAGAATACCACAGCGACTAAAGTTTCCTGCTATGCAGAGTTTTCGTTAGAATGTCTTTTGCTGGTCAACATGTCCGTTTAAATCTTCCGGACAAAATGAGAAAAGTGCCGGTCAAAGGTTTCCTTTGTAATTTATTCAGCTTTAAAACAAATTGATATGATTCTATATTAAACAAACTAATTATAGTAGATTAACTACATCATTCAAAAGTGTACAGTGACTTATAATAAAACGGGAATAATAAACGGAGCGCTCTCTCCCTCTCCTGACAGCCCGTCAGTATCATGCAGCTCGCTGATCCAGTAAGGAGTGACCCGACAGTAAAACTAAACATAGCCTATCTTCTATAACTAGTTTAGGTAGTTTGAGAGGTAATCAAAATATCTACGTGTGATATTCTAACCTGAAGTGTGTGTGTTGCTCCGCTCATTGCTGCAGGTGATCATGCAGAGCTGCGTGTGGACTCGTCAGCAGCAGCTGATCTCTCTCTCCCTTCAGATTAGACTTCACTCGCGTTTATGTCTATCGATCAGATCTAGCTAGTTCTAGCTAATGATATGACTACCTGCTTATTAAAAGATACCTAAACAATAAGCGTCACTATGCAACCAGGTGAGGCCGCAAAGTATAGCGCAGCATTATGCATTTGTTTACATGCCCACCGGAACCCTGAGGCATTACCAACAGATCAATCCATATTAAGTGTTAGACATTAGAATGGACTATTCTTGTCCGTCACATAAGTGGTGCAACTGATGTGGTATTGTGATAAGGGGAAATTATTTTGGTCAAAGTCCGGTAACTACCGGCTAACGGAAACTCTGCTGCTATGATCCTCTCTCCTCTCACGGCACTGGGTTTGATGTCTACAAGCGTGTGAGCGTGTTTATATGTGCATGTGTTTATATGTTGCCATATGCTGCAGCTTTATACCACAAGCAGTGAGGATCCAGGCTGCAGCGAGATAAGAGGATTAAAGATAGGTGGCCAATCGACACACCTCTTCTTTCCCATCCTTTCTCTACTTTTCCATAATTTCCCTTAAGTCTATTTTCATCGTATTGCTTACACTTACCTGCCCAACACACAGATGTTGGTTAATTAACGCTCAGGCTTGACCCAGTCAGGCAGCACCTCTTATTGACTTTGTAAGTCACGTTTGGCACGCACACAGGAAGCTAATACTACAGCTGGGACACAGTTTGTTTACCAACAAACTGTGTCCCGGCTGTTATTAGTACAATGTAAGCAGGTTGCCAGGAACAGGAAGTGTACAGTTCAACAAGTCCTGACTGTACTTTTTGCTACGTCATTGTTGCATCATCTTTAAGGACATCTTCCGGCCAGTGAAAACACTGGGCGCTGTGTCTGTGTTTGTTTATACCAGAACAAAAGGTGTCACCTTAAAGGCTAAACTTTAACTTCTAAGCCTATATGTCCTTATTTTTGAGCAAGGTTAGGGTTATGGTTAGGATATCTTATGTTAGATTATGATCATTTTTTATCTGCCACCTAAATCTACCTTCGGGTCCCCATAAATAACCTGAACCTATGACTATTGATCAAATGCCAAATAATATGTCAAAGCGTGAAATTTGAAATGTGCTTCCTTAAAAAACTCTGAATGCTTTTTGTCTATTGTTTTTTTTACGTTTTAATCAGAACTGTTTAGTTGAATTAATTTACCACCAACAGGTGTGCATTTTACACTGAAGAAATTAAATATTGACTTTATTTAAATGTATAATGTCAACAGGTAGTTGAAAGCAATAAGTTGAACCTAATATTTTGAATTTAAACTTAATATCATTGCATTCAACTAACCTAATACAGTTATGTGTATTTTATTTACATAATACATTTATTTAAGTCAACATTTCAATTTTTTTCCAGTGTATCATCTTATTTTACTCTTCTAGGATAAAAGGACGGGAAGGAAAAAAGGATGAGGCATTTTTTTATTCTTGTTTGAAATGCATGCTCAGTATTTTCCTACATAATTTATTCTACCTATTTCATAAATCAAGAAGAAAGATGGAATGCCCAAAATAAAGTAACAGTAATGACGCAAAGTAGATTAAGAATAGATTGTGGGCTGTCCCATGAACGAGTTGTATGTGCCGTGTCTGAAAGCCTGGCAGTGTGACATGGTGGCCGACAGGTAATCCCTCCTGTGTCAGAGCCTGGAGTTTAGTCAACAGGAATAGAGGGATTAGCCCTATAAAGGGAGGAGGGAATCCTGACTCCGTCACACAAGCAGAGGAAGAGTGAGAGACAGAAACAGGCGTACTCACCATTCGAACAGGAGATTTAAAAGAGAGTGCCTGAGCGAGTCAAATACTGCAACAAGTGGTAATCTTGAGTTGGGGCGTTCAAGCTGGAAAAATGACTATTATCAAAATTGTCAGACCGTGAGTACACTTCTGACTGATACATAATAATTGTAGCTGCGTCATGTTTTGTACACATGTGTTTTGTCGTTAATGAGCTGGGATGGAGCACAGCAGGGCTTGAGAGGGATTATTTTATTGAAGTCATGCGATGTTTAAGGCTTTCTGAAAAACATGTATTCAACATTTCATTTAGAGATATTTTTAGTTGGGGTTGTTTGAGTCACTCTCATACTTTATCACAGGCAGTGTATTATCAACTTTGGTGTTTCGGTTTCACCCAAGTCACACAACAACACTTACCAATTGAGACAAAGGTAAACCTTTGACATTACTGTTTTTATCAATGATCATTTGTGGGTTTGTAGAGAGCAAATAAGTATATTACGGCTATAGTAAGAAACTAGTATTCTTAGTATAGTACACATACACTGAGATTTTTTTTCAGTTGCATAAAATACGTTATTTGGTAAGCCACTCAAAACTGTGGGCGTGCTGAGTAAGCAGTTGTGGCCGAAATACTCAGATCATGTACATAAAGTAAAATTAGAAATTGGCTACTAACTATGTTCTTAAGATACTCCATTACAAATCTTGAATTAAAAATGTCACTTGAGAAGAAGTAGTGACGTTTTATTATCCACAATAACATGTCATAACCTTTTAATTAGTACAATTTGCCTCTAAAATGTAGTAGGTTAGCATAAATTCTAAATACTCACGTAAAGAAGAAGTGTCAAAATAGCATTTAAGTACTATACTTGAGGAAGTGTCACTTACAGGTCCCTATTACGAGTTTAACCTTGTGCTTTTTTTTTTTTAAAGCAAGCCAATTTCTTTATGAAATCAAAGCTGCTTCGATTAGTTTTGCCTGACAATTTTAGTGCCTTCATTCGTCTTGATAAAGAGCATCCTCGTTTGTATTCTATTGCTGCTCCAGGGTTCTTGATCAGTTGTACCCAACGATAGCACATAGCAAAATAACTCATTTGACCACTGCTGTGTGTCTTTCGTAGCAGGAAGTCCTAAATGGAAGTTAAAGTACCCTATGTAAAGATGTGATGACCATTGTCTGTTGGTTTCTTTACATGACTCAGCAAAAGATCCTTAGACTGATGATATGGGGTGGACTAGAAGCTAGCATATGCTGTGTGTCCTTCCACCTGTTTACATGACTCATCAGATTGTACAGTCTTAAATCAGAGCTGAGGTTACTGGACCAGTTGCATGTCTGCTTTCAGTATGACCTGTCAAATAATATACGTTTGTTTTCTTGTGTTTCAGAGTGCCAACTGTTCCTGTAAAGAACCTGAACGGATCAAGCCCGGTACACCCTGCACTAGCAGGTACATATCATTTATTTTTCCTCATTATATTTAAATTGGTCTAAAATAAAGCTAAGGCATCTTAAAGTTAAAGGTTTTGGACTTATCAGCTCTTTAAATAAATGTTTGTTTGTTTTTTTAGTTGTGTAAAGTGATGTACTGCCACAGCTAATGATATTAAGCCCCAAATGTAACTAGTAAATCCACTAAGAAGATGTCACATGTATGGTTGACACATAAATATCTACATAAAGAGCTCATCATGCACTGGAAAAAGCACAATTTGTGTTGCACTGTTGGAGGAGCCTGGGACTTTAGCTTTTCTGTTCCTGTGCTGTAGCTTTTGTACATACAGCCTTTAAATCTTGGATCTTGAATCCAGTGTCTAACATGCCTCCTCTGCTGGCTGTACCCAGGCATTACAGGCATCCTTATGAGCGCTGCAGGACTTCCTGTCTGCCTGACACGCCCTCCCAAGCTAGTGCTTCATCCTCCACCCGTCAGCAAGAGTGACATCAAGCCCATCCCCGGCCTGGGCCACTGCTGCCGCAAGACCACCAAGAAGCAGGCTCGAAAAGGTGGGTTTTATGATATAGACTGCTTGTGCTATTGCTTTTTTACATGTTTCATATCCATCGTGTGCATTTTGGCAATAAACACATCATCACACTCTGTGTTTCCGTATCATAGGAAAGACCCCTGAGGAGGTGGTGAAGAGGTACCTTCAGAAAGTCCGCAATCCCCCAGAGGAAGTGAGTTCTCCTTATTGCAGTTGTGTTTTCATTGGCTAAACATTAAAACACATGTATAAATCTGTCTGTATCAGATTTGACAAGTCATTTATCGTACTCGTCTCCCCCCCCCTCAGGACTGCACCATCTGCATGGAGGCCCTGGCCGGACCCTCGGGCTACAAAGGCCCCGGGGTGGGGGGCATCTCCCGGGCCGAGTCGGTGGGCCGCCTGGCTCAGTGCGGTCACCAGTACCACCTCCAATGCCTTGTTGCTATGTACAACAATGGCAACAAGGACGGCAGCTTGCAGTGTCCCACCTGTAAGACCATCTACGGAGTCAAGACCGGCAACCAGCCCCCGGGCAAGATGGAGTACCACGTCATCCCCCACTCGCTTCCCGGCCACCCGGACTGCAAAACCATCCGGATAATTTACAACATCCCTCCTGGCATCCAGGTAGAGAATTACTCATGCTAACAGGACATTAGCTTCTGAATGGTGACTTGGTATTGGTTCAGGAACATGTGATGAACTTTGCTTTTGCTTTTTAGGGCCCCGAGCACCCGAATCCAGGCAAACCCTTCACTGCCCGCGGGTTCCCCAGACACTGCTACCTCCCTGACAGCGAGAAGGGACGCAGGGTAAATGAGAACTCCTCTATTCGTGGAAACAGCACACTTGTGGCTAGAAGTAGTGAGAACTCAAAGATGTCTGATGTTCAGTATGACAAAGTTATAAACTATAACACACAAGTTGAATATACTTGTCAATTTATTTAACATAAATTGTGAATAATGTAATCTATATTTACTCCACTTTACCAGGTGCCATAAGGTTTTCCAATATTGAACTATTCACATTTAAAATCCTCTAATACAGTGGTTCTCAAATGTTTTCAATAATGTACCCCCTTTGAAAAGAAAATTCAGCCAAATACCCCCTGATCTGCGCAAAAAGGGGAAATATGCCTATAGAGAGGTACAGTAGCTACAGTGCTGCTGCACCATCGGTGTCTGATTTATTAAAACAACAACCTTGTAACTGAGAAACACTTAACTGCTACATTTCAAATGTTTACAATCCATCACTAAATTCATGGCAAACCAATGTTATCATCATGCAATAACACTAAGATGACATTAGTTGCATTGAACTGATCTTTTTAATAAGTTGTACTTACAATTTAGTGAGAAACATGGGCTTGTGCTTCACTGAGGATCTTTGTCATTCTCGGTGATAGGGAGGCAAACTGCAGTTATTACACTTCGCCTTTTGAAATATGTGTAACTCTGTTAATATAAAACACACACTGCTCAAACTTCGTTACTTTTCCTAAAATTGGTATATTTATTTATTGTTATGAGCATGGGATTTTGACCCCTCATATAAACATTATGCATAATACTGCGCTATACTTTGCGGCTACACGCCGTTGCCAAGCAACGCTTACTGTTAATTTTAGGTCCTTTGATAAGCAGGCAGTCATATAATTAACTAGAACTAGCTAGATCTGATATATTTGGACATAAACACGAGTGAAGTATAACCGGATGCGAGAGAGATCAGATCAGCTCATGGGATTAGCTGCTGCTGACGGAGAACACGCAGCTCTTCCGGATCAAAGCTCCGCCGCTGTGACGGACCGTTGAGCGGAGCAAAACACACAGTTAGACCTAACACACTGGAACAAGCTAAACTAGTTGGGTCACTTATTACAGGTTCAGCGAGCTGCACAAGACTGACCCGGCTGTCAGGAGAGGAAAAGAGAGAACCCCGTTTATTTTTCCCATTTTATTATCCAGAATTATTGTAAACTTTTCAATAAAGTAGTTATCTACTATTAGTAGTTTGTTTAAATGCATTACTTGCATAATTTTTTTAACAATTTCCGACTGTTACACATTTTAAGATTCATAGGCTTTATTGTCACATGCACAATATCTACAATAGTAAGGAAGTAATACAGTACATTAAAATAGTGAGAGTGACTCAATGGTGCAAGTAAAATGCACTTTTTAGGAATAAGACAATTGTGTACTTTTGGCAATTTTCCAAAGAAAAACATGCCTTTCAAACCGTAACACTGCCATTCTTTATCTCTTCGTCCAGGTGTTGAGGCTTCTCCTGGTAGCGTGGGACCGCCGGCTCATTTTCTCTGTGGGTACATCGAGCACCACGGGCGAGTCAGACACAGTCATCTGGAACGAGGTGCACCACAAGACGGAGTTCGGCTCCAACCTAACGGGCCACGGCTACCCCGACCCCGGCCACCTGGACAACGTTCTGGAGGAGCTCAAGGCCCAGGGCATCACGGAGGAGGAGTGCCTGTCCAGAGACTGAGCCCAGACATTCAAGATGCTGAAGGTCAAACAAACGATGCTGGGAAAGGATCCACAGCTGGACAGATGAACTATTTTCCAAATCTGATAACACAGAGACACTTTAACCACCAGAGATGGATAACAACTTCAAAAACTCTTTCTGAATTGGATCAAATTTGTCTTATGACTGCATGAGTCAGTTTCAATATGTGGGTTTTTCTTCTCCAGATGCAGTATTGGTGTCATCACTGCAGATTCAGTGAGACATTGGAGGCCACTGTGCACATACAGTCAGTGTTAGATTAAAAAAAAGCTGTCATTTATACTGTGAGACTTCATTTCAAGAATGTAACGACGACGTGTTTACCACCATTACTCCTGCTGCTACGTGGAACTGAAAGCAGGGGAAACTGGGGGAAAGAAGTGGAGGTCTGTGCGTGTTTCAAGTGTTTGTCCACAAGCAGAAGATAAATATTTCAAGTGTATAACTGGATATCTGAGCATGACTATTTGCTGACCTCTAGTGGTACTTTTCCAGAACTACATTCCTTTTTAGCTTTGATTTGTATTGTTGTATATTATGAATACTTGATATATTATATGACATGGTTTCCATTCTATCATGTTTTTTATATTTTAATTTGACATTTTGTTTTATATGCCGTGTTTTCTTTGCATTGTTTTTTGGGTGTGGCGTTAGATAAGATTAACTGCTGGTGTACCAGAGTTTGCCTGACACTTTATATGCCATATACCAGTCCCCCCCCGTTTCTTTAAAATAAAAATCAGTATTTTGTATTTGATATGTTCACAAACTGACATTCCTTAAGTGTTCTGCCCTGAGAGCATGGGTGCATTTAAAAGCTTTCTATGTCTTCTTGTATCTGCGTTAATGTTAAGGAGGAGGAAAAGCTACTATGGATTAAATCCTTCCCCGCAGGAGGAGTAAATACCCAAAAAGCTAGGATTGGACGTCATGCTTGAGCTCAGACTTGCACAGAGCTTTCTACTTATATCATCAAAATGAACCGGAAAGCTTGTATCTGCTGTATTTTTGTGTAGGACACACACCAGCCTCAAATGCTCTTATCACTCTACAAAATGTGCTTATCAGTTGATTTATTCATATTCGGTCTTTGCAATGAGCAGGTGCAGAAGACTATCTGTTGTTGTGGATCCAGCTTTGGCCAACGTGGCTGTCAGTTTGCATTCGGTCTGTTATGGACCGGTTTATTATGAGGTACGATGAACGGGATGTACAACGGTGTGTTGACATACTGATGTAGGCCAACATTAAAAGCACTATACTTTATGATACTTTATGTATGCGCTGTACTGTATGTGTGTGTTTTATGTGCACAAATTTGCATTAAACGTTTTTCTAAGGTTCAAAGAGATATCAGAACTTTATACTGCTTCTTTTTATGTGAGGTTTATTAAATCATGTTTATTTAAGTCTAAATTGTGTGTACAATACAAGATCAATGTAAATGCTAAAACATTGATGTATAGAGCACGATCTGTTTGCTACCTATAGCAACAGGAAAAAAAAGTGTATTGATTCGAAAAAGTTGCATTTCTTTGCATTGTCGAAGAATGGGTGTGCCATTTCTTCTCTTCAAAGTTACGTCGCCTTGCGTAAGAATATCGTATCCCATGAACACATCACAGGCACCAAACAACTCAGAGTGTTGCTAGAGTTGCAGCCATGTTCTCCCTATAGGTTCAGTGCTTTTGTAATTAATGTCTGTTTGCTAATTGCACTGATACGTTTGCTGTGAAAGCACATTTTAGATTGATGTAAGCCTTCGACACAGAGTTGTTTGGTTTAATAACTCTATGACGGCCTAAAGAGTGTCTGAAAGCCTCACAGAAACTAGGCTTTAGTAAAACCTACCGTATGGTAATAACTGTTGTATTCTTCATTAATATTCATCTGAAGATTAAATACATGACTGCAGAACCTGGTTACAGTATGCAGTGCAATGGGGCTCTTCAATTGAAAGATCACATGTGAGATGTTACACATATGTTACACTATGTTTAAATACATGTAGCATCTTGCAGTATATCATTGAGATAATCCGTTGCCACTGATTCAAATACTTATAAAACGATAACAAATAATGTATTCTATCAAATCATGGCAGGAATCTGAAGCTTTTTTATGCAGTTAAAAAGATATGGCCAAGACAAACTAGAAATTTCTCATGGAAAAAAGATCCTGGTTAGTTTTGTTGTAGAGTTACCTTTTACAATGTAAGATTATTTAAATTAGTTACTTCAGCTTTCAAGAAATGATCGTGCATGACCAGTTTATCTGTAGATTAGTCTGGCTCCTGGATTAGTTGTCCGGATTACTTGCAGCCTAATGAATGACAAAATGCAAGGAGATAATGAAGTGCAATTATAATGAACCCACAGAAGAGGATTTAGTCATGATATTGAAATAGACAATGGTTAGTATATGTCACTGTTTATTAAAAAAAATAGGCAATTAAGACTCCCAACATGTATTTTCTAAGAACATTTTAAAACATGTCTCTGCATATTTCACACCTGCCCTGCTTAATTATGTGCTGCAACAAAAATAATATCCTACCTTCAGAAAGTCAAGGAGTAAATATGAACACATACCTCAAAGAAACAGGCTTTTACCTGCAAACTGAAGGCCAGTATGCAAAAACAAACATGCCAAAAAAAGCATTTTGCACCAACTTTCATTTGCCCTTCCATTTCTGTAACGGCGGAGCTTACCGTTTGTCTTAAGTGACAGATGTGATGGATTGGACAAAGCTGCCAATTTGTGGTATGAAAATGCACCGGCCGCCTGTCAGGTTAGTGAGGAGCAGATGGGTTAAGGGTCTTATCAGGCCAGAACTGAGTTAAGCCGGACTGACAGCAACTGCACTGATAAAGATGAAGCCGGGGTGGGGTTGTAATGTACCAGTGCCTTTATTTCCATTTTTACGTATTATGTGCAGCAAAAATAAGACACAGAAAAAGGCAAAATGCTGCAGGGTGAGAGAGGTTGTATTGCCAATGTGTGGAATACAGTGTGATTTGTATGCATACTGTTGTAAGAGACAAAGAGGGAGGTAGAGAAAGGGAGGAAAAGACAAGAGGAAATAAATGCACATAATATGGTAGATTAGGGGGCTTGAGACGGGGGGGAGACAGAGATCCGCCCCTTGCTGAGATCTAGGGGGGAGGGGTCTCCCTGGTCAGAGAAACCCTTCCTGCAAGGGTCCATTGTCTACAAGCCATTGCTGTGAATAGAAAGCAGATTACAGATAACGCAGCAGTCAGCATTGTATTGCATTGCAGGGGTGCCTATCATGCCATCCAGTCTCCCTCTCTC
>NW_011353012.1:62707-73898 GCF_000735185.1 Notothenia coriiceps
CCCCCCCTGTTATTTTCAAGTGTTTCCCAGTTTTTCAGAGAAAGAGCTTTTGTTTGCCTTTTAGGTCTGAACTGCAGACTGGAAGTGTTTTTCCTCTCTTCTACATCAAGCCGGATAAAGCAAATCCTCCCTCTCCTCGTCTCCAAATGACTTGTCTATTATTAAAAGCTTTTAAATGGAGCAGTGTGTTGGCTGAATACCAAATCCAATGCCCTGTTGCCAGGGAAACACATACCCTCAGCTCTCCTTTTTTTTTTCACTTCCCCAGAGGCTCATATTTCAAAAACTGTCAGCAATCTCATGTGCTCACACTGCTGCCTTTCAGCTAAAAGCTTTTTGTGCTCTCTGCCACTGGAGCAGAGTGGAGTGGAAAAAGGAGAGCGGATGGGAGTGGTTAAAGGAGAGGGAGGGAAAATGAAGTGCCTCCCTTGCTGTTGCCTTGGCAACTTGATGTCACGGTGACATCACACACCACTAAAAGCTTTTAACCGGATTCCTCTCCCGCCTTAGGCCCCATTTTGAGTCCTCTTTCAGCTAGGCTAGGGGGAAGGGCACAGGCAGGACCGTGTGTGTGCCTGCATGCATGTATCAATCCCTCACTGCAGATTCAACACGGCTCTTAGCATCGTAAAAGGCTTTCAAATTCAACCTCTAAAAGGTCCTCTTTCTGCAAAACAGCCAGCACAGGCCCAGAGAAACCATTTAGAAAATGGCAACAGAGGACGGTTTCAGCTACCTATTGACAGGTCACAGTGAGAAACACAGACGGGCCCCGAACTGGACCGACGGTGAAATGAAAGCCCTCCTGTACGTCTGGGAGGAACATCACAACGAACTGAAAATGAGCAAGAGGAACGCCAAGGTTTACGAGAAGATGTCCCAGAGGTTTTTCCAGCTGACCGGAGAGCAACGTTTCAAGGAGGAGATCAAGATGAAAATCACCAACATGTCATTTCAGTACAGGCAAGTGCACCAAAGTTCATTCAAAGTTTGAGTTCAAACTCCAGCTGTTGCATGACTTGTAAACATCTATTCTTTGTTAACAGGAGACTGAAAACCGTAGCCAATGAAAGTGGGGAGACGCCGGACTGGCCATACTATAAGCCCATCGAGAAGATCCTCTCCAAGCCGCTGGAAAACGGACGTGTGATCTCTTTGGAGTATCAGGGTTCAACCGCAGGCCCGTCCACTTCCTCCCAATCTACAGACATCCTGGTGCCCCAGACAGAGGAGGGAATGATGGGATATCTGCCAGAGTACACAGGCTCCTCAGATGAGATGGAGATAAAACAAGAGCTTGACTCTTTGAGCTCTGACAGTGAGCACACACAAGGCTCCAGGTAACAGGGACTAGTCGATATGTATGTTGTGTGGGTGTGTGTCTATATGTCACTGATAAAGTTAATGGCAGGTTGATAAACTACCCTTTGAATCCTATTGGTTCAGGGAGCCGTCCACCAAGGTTTTTCAGTCTGAATTAAGCTAAAGAAATCGCAGAGTAGGGCTAAACTTTGTAATGTTGTTAAGTGAGATCCTTTAACAAAAAAGCTCAAACCATCTCAACAACTCTTTTTGAAGGCCAAAGTATCTGACTACAAGCCTCAGAAATCTTCAAAAAATATGTATGAGACTTTGGAAACCTAATTGCTTTGCAAAACTGCTTATACCTAGGTCCAAACTGAGCCTATCAGCTTAAAAGCATTTACAACTTCATAAATATTAGATTTTTCTGGTGGCTTAATCACAGCAAATCTTGAATTCCTAGTGTTTATATCCTATATGGCAGGTACTCTTACTCTACTAAGGTAGAGTTTAGCTTTTCTTTTGCTATGACTGAACTTAGCTGCTGCCTTATTTACATAGAATTAGAACTTTATTAGTAAGAGTATAGTTAATCAATATGAATCTGATTCAGAAAACGCCTTTGCTTTGCTTTAGCAAAGGCTAGCATTGTTCAGCTAGCTTTAACTGTATTTTGTTGTTAGGTCAACTTTTACACACTGTTTTCTTTGGTATTACATTTATAAACATACAATGGGAAAGGTGACAACAAGTAAGTACATGTCACTTTAGCCAAGGCTAACTTAGACTTGGTCATTTTCAGTTAGCTTAATATTTTGTCTCTACTGCTTAAGCTTTATGGTTGACTGCTTGGTTTGGTGCTAAGCAGCATGCTAAAGCTTTAAATTATTTACAATTTTGTCTTTAAAATTATACAAATTCCTGTATGACAACAGATAAAACATTTTTTTTTACATATAAAACATGTACTTTAGGTGTGTTTATCTGGTTTACCTAGCAGTCTGGCTTTAAAAGGCTACATCAATGGCAATTAAAGGTAGGGTATGTAAATTTGAGACCCCGTTTACACGAGAACAAAACGGGTTGGATCCGCTAGTTTCTCTTGCGTATAGCCCTTTCATTTACACGAGGCCGTAACAAAACGATAGAAACTGACCCCACAAACGATAACGGGTGCCAAGGTGGATAGATTTGCAAACGAAACGCTCTGGGGGGTCAAACGGCTCCGTGTAATCGCCCCGATACGATATTTTCCCGATAGATGAAGCCATAGCCCCGCCTCTGCTGCTCACTGCTGTAGCATTGTCAGTAGCTACTGCTAGTGGTGCTACTGCTACTGACCATGCTACAGATGTTAGTACAACATCTACAGCTCGACCATGCGACAGATGTTAGTGCAAAATCTACAGCTCCTCTACCACAACCATCAGCAACAAGTGGACATGGAGAATTACATGAACCACCACATGTTGCATAAACGCAAACGTTCCCGTGTGAGCAGCACCTGAGAAACCGGCTCGAGATACACTTTTTGTTATATTCCACGGAATGCTCTTAACATCCCGATAGCAATGAATATCTTAAGTGCTTTGACAAAAAAATCCATTAAAAAACGTCATCTGTGGAAGCCGTAGTACTGTAAAAAGTACGACCAATCATTTGAGCCGGCCCGGCTAAAATAACTGGATGGCCTACCTGCCTGTCAGCCTTCCATCTGTGCACAAACTTATCTCGTGCCCTCATTGGTCACGTGCGCGTTCGTGTGTGTTGGAGGAGGGGCTCTATAAGGAAGTGGCAGATTTTCTCCGGTCGTGTATTTTCAAATTCTAGCGATCTCGAGCCGATTTCTCTAATTTACATACCCTACCTTTAAATTAGTTTATTTAGTATTTCTCATCTTCTAAAATACTTTTGATTTCTGGCTCCACAAGGGAGTTGCTGGGGTAAACAAACGGTCAAATAGAAAGACTAACATTGAGCTCTAGTACTTAGACAATGTCTGCTCTTAACTGTCCATTCTGTGTTCTCCAGCTCTCACCCTACTCCAGCCAGGAAAAAACACGGCAACAGGCATCTGTCCATGAAGAGAAAGAAATTGCGGGTGATGCAGGCCATGCTACAGCAACAAAAGAAGTCGGGCCGGGCCATAGAGGAGACGTGTCGTGAGGTCCGTCGAGCCGTGAACCAACAGAACCTCATTCAGGTTCAGTGTTTGCAGCTTCAGGAGCGTATGATGAACCTTCTGGAGAAGATGATCCCGCCTTCCACCACTTCAGCACCATGGGGTCATACCGGGGTCAAAGATTCAGCGAAGCCATGAAGTGCCAGCGTTATGGTTGTCTGGAAGAGATCATGGTCTTACTTAACCTATAGCCTTGTTAAAGCAAGAATAAAGCATATTTGTTTTAGATTTCAGTTGGACATGGACATTTTATAGGTTTATTGTGTTGCATACATCAAACTGTAGGTCTGCAAAGAGTGTAGGAGACGTATATGCTGTTGATTTTTTTTTAGGATGTCATGAGCCCTAAAATGGCTATATTAATAACCATAAAGACATATGACTGTACTTAAACATCTTTCATTCTAGGAATAGCTGTATCAGATTGTTTTGTCTTGATAATTTGTCAGTGTTAAAACACTGTGGGAGCATCAGAGTTGCAAAAACAGACATATCTTGTCACTTCATTTTTCACTGTGCAAGGACAATTACAAGTTGGGAATGCTTGATGCCAAAACAGGGCAATTTGCCACATTTATTAAGTCAAGGCATGATTTCTGCTGTTTTTGAAGTGAATCTGTCAGCAAAAGGCAACACAAACAGCAACCCTAGAGTCTCTGACAATGACCACAATGGGTTAAGGTATACTTCCTGCATTTCAACTAATATAATTTCCCAAGGTAAATCTTATTTAGATGCAATAAATACAAATCTGACAAACAACAAAAGTCCACTGACTCATTCTTTATATCCAGAAATGTAAGACGTCACTGTGAGCTAACTGAGATTGGCTCTATTCCTGCAAAAATAAATTGTCTGACTAAGAAAACAGTTGTGGGGGGCATTGTGCTTTCAGGAGAAGAGATAGATGCAAACCTTTAAACATGTTTTTTTCCTAGATTGCTATATTTTTAAATATGTTTGGTTAATAGCATTTAATTGTTACTGCAGTACAGTAATTTTTGAAATGCAAAATCCACAAAACACCACAGGTATGACCTGATAAGCCAAACCGTTAAAGTCTATTTCAAGAGGATTAGGAGAAACTGGGGATTAAGTTAGTTCCATCACACACTACACTAACTCCAACCAATTATTCATGATGATAAAATACTGTTTGTTCGAAATGTAACTAAACAGTGCTACCTACCCTTACGAAAAAACACTATAGTATTACTATTAAGAATTACTATAGAAATACCACAAAAAACTGCTATAGTATTTCTATGGTGTTTTGGGACACACTATAGAGAATTACTTTAGTAATACTATAGTTGGCTATGGTGATCTTATAGTGAAGTTACAGTTATACTATAGTGTTTCCTGTAGTATTTCTATGGTTTTTCGGCCACTATAGGAAATTACTATAGCTATACTATTGTTTTATGTAGTATCACTATAGTGCTTTCTATATTATTTCTATGGTTTTTTGGAACACACTACAGAAAATTACTATAGTAATACTATAGAGTTGGCTATGGTGATCTTATAGTGAATCTATAGTTAATTAGCTTTAATAATGATGTATTCATCCCTATAGTAAGTATGGTATCAACAAATAAAAGTTAGCAAGCAGAGCCGTTTCAATTTGAAAGATAGGGACTTTATTAACAAAATAAAATACATTGTTCACAGAATATGAATACGAATAAGTTAAATGTAAAAAAATTACAAGAACAATTTCAGGCCTGAAACAGAAAAGGTTGGGTAATGAAATTAAGGGAAAAAGTGTCCCAATACAGTATAAACACATTTCACATTCATATACTTACAACCCATGCCTCTCTACCAAGTCAGAGATGCAAACTCTGACAAGTTTGAGGCTGGTCTTCTCGGTAAGAATGTCATTTTGCAGTTCATCAAATACTTCTGGAATTTTCTTCTTAAGTAGATCAGTTAGGCCATTCAGAAGAACTGGTTCTTGGCTGAACAAAACAATAAGAGCAAGCACAGCACAAAGTAAAGTTCTGGCCTGTGTGATTTTTTGAAACACAATTTAACAAGCATGGTACATGTATACCTGAGTTTGACAGACTTCTCTTAGGACAGGCTGAAGATCCGGTGCTTCAGAAAAGTGCACTTGGAATCTGTCAAAGTTACTGATTCTCACTTCTATCAACATCTATAAACTCTTTGAAGTCTGTGTTGTATTTTAAAATCCTATCAAGGACAAATCCAAATTCACCTGTTACTTCCAGGAGATGGTTTGTGCTTTGGACACTGTAGATTTTTCTTTTAATTTACTTTTTGCTAGGACTTTAACAGATTCCTGCAGCTCATTCCCGCTTCCTGTAATTATAAGAAAAAGACAAATTAATCCTGATGTTGACTAATCATATTATGCCAGATTAAATTAAATGCCATCATCTATCATCTTCTAGTTGAACCCATTAATACACACCTTATATAAATTATAAGCAGTATGGTAATTTTAAGTTAATTAACTTCACCCATAAAGACAACTTCTAGAGAAGCACAGGGGAGATTCTGCTCAGCCTCCAGTGGCGTTTTCTCCTGGAGGCTGGGTATTTCTTTATATTTTTTATTTGTATTTAAAAACATCTCTCCGCTGTTGTCAGTGAGTATTTTACAAAGACTGAAACAGCGCCCCTCTAAATTAATGTGTGGTGAAACACAGTATTGCACGCTACACTCACTCTATACTACACCCGCAGTCCGCTGTGTCAGGGACATGTCAAGGAAAGCCCGCCGGCCTTCCCTTCCAACGATTTGATTGGTCGGAAGGAAAGCCCGCCGGCCCTATCCGTCCGACCAATCAAATCGGGAAGGCCTAACTGCCGTGCGTGACGCTGCGTCTCACATACACAGTTGCCTTAGCGACAAGAGGCAGATATGAAATCTCCCTTCTACACAATATAATATTTGCGAGTATAGAGTAGTGGCTGATGTTTTAGTCAGAAACAGGTAAACTGTAGTGTACACGTACTACTAATAAATAACTTTAGTGCGAGTAAGTTACGTATTTGCACTGTAAGAGACTATATCAACGCAGCCTCACTCGCACTTTCTCGCCACATCTGGCCGAACAATGAAACCTAGCCAAAGTAACGAGATAGCATTAAACATATAGCTGCTAATGCTATCAATATAATGCCGATTGAAGAATGATCACAGAAAAGAGTGTAAGCTACATTAAGTTAAGATAAAATAAAAATAATAAAAAAGAAGAACGGCCTAAAGGAAAATAATTGTCATCCAGGCAGCTAAACTCAAACAATAGTTAGCTGTTCAACATTGGCAAAACATATTTATTTAAGTTTAAAAATATGTATTTAGACCCCTAGCTTGCTCACATTATGACAATATATCTGCTCACTTTGTTAAAAACGTTTTGTTTCTGTATAACTTACCTAGAGTTAGACTCTCCTCCGCTGACATCCATCCTCCACAGCAGCCAGAGGTGAAATGGCGGTTGGGACATTTGGTTGACAGTTGGACAGTTGAAAAATGATACATTTGAAATAACTCAACCGTGATTGGGCAGGACAGTGGATACACTAATTTGTTGACTATGTGCATTTTGTTTTTAAACTAAGTCGAGCGAGGCCTGCGGTGGAAATGTGCCATTAAAGACCTTGCAATTTCATTTAAGAATGAAAAGGAAATAAAAAGAAAAATCTGCAATGTCCAAAGCACAAACCACCTCCTGGAAGTAGGATTTTAAAATACAACACAGACTTCTAAGAGTTTATGGATGTTGATAGAAGTGAGAACATAAGTGACTTTGACAGATTCCAAGTGCACTTTTCTGAAGCACCGGATCTTCAGCCTGTCCTAAGAGACGTCTGTCAAACTCAGGTATACATTTAGTATGCTTGTTAAATTGTGTTTCAAAAAATCACAGAGGCCAGAACTTTACTTTGTGCTGTGCTTATCTTATGGTTTTGTTCAGCCTACACAAGAACCAGTTCTTCTGAATGGCCTATAACTGAAGAAGAAAATTCCAGAAGTATTTGACGAACTGCAAACTAATGGCATTCTTACGGAGAAGACCAGGCTTAAACTTGTCAAAGTTTGCATCTCTGACTTGGTGGAGAGGCATGGGTTGTAAGTATATGAATGTGAAATGTGTTTATATATAATTGTTGCATTTAAGTGATATATTGGTTGTAAAAAATGTTTTTTATTTGCTTGATACAAAAGGACATTCTTTATAACCAAATGCTCTATTGTCATGCATTTGTAATATTTGTATGCTAGAACTTTTTGTATTCTTTTTGAAAAATAAAAAATAAATAGCTCAGTTGTCATTCATTTTTATCCTTAGTCATCCATCCAACACTGAAAAGGTGGTCCTTGCGAAGAATCTCATCACTATATTCCTATAGTCATGTCACGGTCGTGAATGGTGTCCAAGAGGACTTCTGTCTGCACCACAGACAGAAGTCAGTTATTCTTATAAATGTTCTTACCTCAAGGACGTGGAGCACAGCCTCACTTGCATGCCTTAACTTCTTGGGTGGGGCCATAGGTGATGGGAACATCTCTGGTAAAGCCTTCATCATGGCAAATGAGTGCTTTACTGTTGAAAAAAAAGTTTCATTCCGTTTCCTGCAGTCAGTTAATAAACAGACATGGTCAGAGATAATAATCACCTTTGTCAAGCTGCGGAGGCCTCATGAGCTTTTTGAAAACTCCATAAAACTGTGCCCTCTCACAAAAGGTCCCCCAGCGGGTCTTAAGTTCCATTAAGAAGTGGGAGTTGCCTTCATCCATTAGCTAAGACAACGAGAGAGAAAATATATAGGAGAAATATTAAAATCTACATTCCAAGGGTTGGTAATTCGTCTCTTAACTTTTTTCCAAAAAAAGATTCATATGTGTATAATGTGATTTAAATGGTCACTTAACAAAAATATTACAGTGCACATAGAAATGTGTTTTTTTGCAAATGTATGTCTGATGCACACACTATTTTTAAATACGTATTGTGGACCAATACTACCAACAAAATAATGTTGTGTGTATCAGAAGCACATTTGTGAAATGTGTTCTTTTTAAACAAGTGGAGGGTTTTTATATATGCAGAATAAATATTTGTATTCAATAAGCATATTTGACTCATTCATTTATAAATAATGAGAAAAATCTGATTTAATTGTCATACCATTTCTCATTTCAAATTTGGTCTAACGTTAACCGAATTAGGAAGGATAGTTGTACATAAAACGAAAACATTTGCTTACATGATCCAGTTCTCCAAAGCAAGGATAAGCTTTAAGAATCTTGGAAGGCCTGTCCTGCTCCTTTGTAACATCAGAGTCAATGAAGGCCCTTCTCGCTTGGATTTCGAGGTCCAGGAGCTGAGCAACATCCATCTTGTTTGGTCTGGCCTTGGTTTTATACATCGCCAGTAGAGTCTTATAGTGTCTCGCCTGGGTCTGTGGGCTCTCAGTTTCTGATGCTAGAAAACATAAACCCCACTATTTTCATTTCTGATGTTAAAGTTTAAATGAGACATTAACACACAGCCATAGTGACTGACACAGGGCAAACATAGATGAGTAATCCTGAATAAAAAAGGGTTCTAAAATAGCTTATTGATATTGTTACATTTTCTTGAAGAGATTGAACTATCTACTATTTCAATTTCTGTACTTACCACATAACTGTTCAGCCTCCGGGGCGCTGCATCGAGATGGTGGTGATCTCTCCAAGATCAAGGTTGATGCGGTGGATTCATCAGTCTCATCAGTGGACGTCTCATGGCTGCTCTGAAAGCTTAAACTCCTAGGCCTCTTTCTTGAAGGAGTTGAACCCTGCTTCTTTTTGGGGGTTGTCACATTCTGGATCCTTTTCAAAAGCTGCTTTTTCACAGTTTCCTTACAAGACACACACACAACAGGTTGTGTTATAACTCACATTAAACAAACTTGTATCAAACAAAATACACCACACAAGCAGTTGCACAGAGCTCTTATTGAACTGGATAAAACACATCACTCACAGTTTGATAGGCAAATGATTGCAGTGCTTTGTCTGAACCATGAGTTGAAAACTTGAATAGTGACATACCCACTCAGCTCTACTGGTTTGAGATCTGTCCCGAAGCATTGGGTAGTACTCAATTAGACGCTTCGCCATTACAGTGAGTTCACGGCTGCATGGATAGTTAAAGTCATCCCCAGCTGCTCTTTTAATGGAAATCATGCTTGTGACTGTATTCCTGATCAATCGACAGCGAAGATCTTTGGAAAGGACGTAGTCTCCTTCTTCTCCAGCACGCTGCTTTTCAGAAAAGGTGCTTTGTGATTGCTCCAATTCTGCGTCTGTGTATAAGACATACAGTGGACTAGGAAGCTGTACGGTTCTGCTGGCACCATGTTGGGGTTGTGGGCTTTGAGAGGGGAAGGAGGGTGGAGAAAAGACAGGGGATGGAGAGGGGTTGGCAGGAGGGCTGCAACGATTAGTTGACATAATCGACGACGTCGATCATAAAAATTCGTCGACGCGGAATTTTAGTGTCGACGCGTCGTATAAAAACAATCAGAGAGCCGGTAACGTTAATATACAAAACTGCGCAATTGTTCATTTTGTAACTGCCAATGACTACAGAAGTCTGGGGGCAGTAATACTCTCATTGTCTGCCCATGAGCATTCGTCGTCCCCCCCACCCCCAACACACACGCGCAAGGAAAGGAATACCGGCGACGATGGCGGAAAAGCGAGAGACCGAACCGGGTGCAACTGACCCTCGAAAAAAGCGAGACCGGAGAACGTTTCGGAAGCTGTGGGAGTGATTTCACAGACGAAAGCCCAAAGAAGTCAGTGAACATGCAGAATTGTAAAGGGGAATTGGCATTCCACGGCAGCTACAGTGATGCGTAGCTGTTAAAACGCAAGCACCCTGGACGTGAGGACCTGCGACTTTTGGGATCATGGGTAAAACTGTGAGGCAAGTTTTAGCCCATAGTCAATTTCTGTGTTTCACGTTTGCTTAGCATGTTGGGAAAACAGAACGTCTCATGGGTTTAGCATGCTTGCTAAGCAACACCTAATTCCTTCAGTTATGTTGAGCGGCTGCGTTTCACACCAACGAGCTGCTAAACCAGCTCGCCAAGCTTACAGCGTAGTTAGGAGCAGGCACTAGAGGCTTTATGGACGGGGCTGTAATTCAATTCAACACTTAAAATCAATAATTAAAGGGTCTGGCGAATGAGCAAGAATAAAAATGGCGATTGAATTTGTATTTATAATGGATTTTCAGACTTTCATAATAGCGCATCTAATACATCAATTCAGCATGGTAGTCAGTTCAATTCGTTTTAAGTCGCTTAATTCGTTGTTTTTAGACGAAGCGCATTAACAATTCCATTCATCATGTTTATTTGATTATATCTTTATCCTATTTTCATGTACTCATATACGCACATATATCCATGTGGCAGTGTCCACATATCTTACTTCGCTAGTCGATCGGCAAACCCCGACACTCGGTGCTAACGTGAGTCTAATAATAATCAGTGGTATTAATCGTTAGATTAGTCCGACTAATCGAAAAATACATCGACCGATTACGTCCGACTACCACAAATAAATCGTTTCTGCAGCACAGTTCGCAGGAAGGGAAGCAAGGCAGGTGAGCTGGGAAATAGGGCTGAAATCACAAGTTCCCATGAGAAGGCTACTAAAGGTCTACGCCAGGTC
>NW_011353012.1:73936-75598 GCF_000735185.1 Notothenia coriiceps
GTAGTCTCCTTCTTCTCCAGCATGCTGCTTTTCAGAAAAGGTGCTTTGTGATTGCTCCAATTCTGCGTCTGTGTATAAGACATACAGTGAACTAGGAAGCTGTACGGTTCTGCTGGCACCATGTTGGGGTTGTTGGCTTTGAGAGGGGAAGGAGGGTGGAGTAAAGACAGGGGATGGAGAGGGGTTGGCAGGAGGGAAACAAGGAAGGTTGGGGGGTGGGAATAGGGCTGAAATCACAAGTCCCATGAGAGGTACTCGGTCTACACAGGTCTCTCTCCTGGCCCTGTATAAATAATGGTATTTACAATGAAAAGAGCACTACACTATGACAAAAAAAATTATCAACACAACCAAAAAACTCCACTTCTTCAAATAGATGCATGATGACTAGGAAAGGCTTACTTGGTAACAGGTTTAAAGTCCCTCAAATATTAGAATCTGGAATTACCTCATTATCATCATAAGTGAGTCTCCAAATGGTTCTTCTTCTGAAGAAGTGCTCAGGCCCGGGAAGGAGATCACGCAAGTCCTCCTTAGATAGGCTGGGCAGCATGTCTCTGCTTATATTAGCAGCCGAAAACAGATTTAACCACACAGTTAATAATAAGGTAAAAAGCAACTAATAACATATTTATCTAAATACATCAAATGAAAGAGTAATGTACATTTCTGGCCGGCTTCGCAAGATTTTATTTAACATTAAAACATGTATTGCAATGACTTATAATTGAATTTTAAAAAATTGCTGTTACAATAGCCCGCACTATCATACAACAACGCATTGTGAAATGCTCTCTACAACAAAAAAGGGCGCCAAAGATGGCTATGCTAAATACTTTACTGTCAGTTGTGGAAGGCTCATTTGCTTCTTGACATTATTTCTGGCAATAATACAGTATAAATTAAAATGTTAACCACGATTTGTCATTTGTGCAGTTATTAACAGCTTACAGTAGATATTAGCTAAGTTAACACTAGATATGTAGCCAGCTAGCTAGCTTACTTTGCATGCTAACTTGTTGTCCAACCGATTCAAATAATGTAAAGCTTGCTGGAGAGGTGCAGCATAAAATACACAATTACATTACCTTTTAATGCTGCAGTTGCTATAGCCACCATGCCCGGATATGTGATATCTCTTCCATTTTCATGCGAGGCTTAGTTAAATGTGAAATCACTGAGGTTCAGTCTTCTGCCTGAAGGAAAGCTAGCCAGCAACCCTGAAGCTAGGTACCTGACCTAACACACGCCCTTAACGGACCCTTTTCACGGTTCCCATTGGAAGGTACCATTTCTTAAAAAAAAGAGGGGTGACAGAGATATTGTATATGTTGCAAATATTAGGAATATTAATAACTGAAGCAGTCATAGGTAACATTTAAAACATCTGTTTCTAGATGCACATCATTCCACAAGTTATTCCCAGGCATTTTTATGACGTGTATATATATATACGTCAACATGACTCACCAGTCTCCCCCATACAGCTAGAGAATGTGATAAACCCACTTCATTAGTTATTTTCCAGGGCTAACACTCTCTCCATGACATACGAGATAGAGAGCCGCAGTGACGCGTCCTTAAACCCGGAAGTAAACTCCTTCCGGTTCCTTCGTCTAAAACGCAATGCAATTTCTCCATAGGATTTTGGAAAATAGCTCG
>NW_011353012.1:75614-113986 GCF_000735185.1 Notothenia coriiceps
TTTACATAGTAAAAAGTTGACAGGTTGACAGTTAGTTTACAGGGTTGACGGTAAAGTGGAGACCGACGACACC
Organism: Notothenia coriiceps; assembly: GCF_000735185.1. Classification (NCBI taxonomy): domain Eukaryota; kingdom Metazoa; phylum Chordata; class Actinopteri; order Perciformes; family Nototheniidae; genus Notothenia; species Notothenia coriiceps. The sequence goes on from NW_011353012.1 coordinate 75,688, forward strand.
TCCTACCCTACAGTCGCCCTCCTCTCAGATTCGAGATCCCTGTCAATATATGTCTTTGTTTTGCAAAAAATTGTTTCACTCGTCTATATAACAGTATTACACTCGTTTCGATCCCCAGATTTATGTATAAAAATTTGAATTTATTATACAAAACGTTACAACTTGTCGATTGATAACAAACTCAGATCGGACGGCCTACTGTTAATAAATGAAATCCGGCAAAGAAGAAAAAAAATATATAAATAATAAAATTAGAATTTGAATTACATCGAATGTGAGAAAAGACACTAGTAAGAAGTTAGCCCGTAAATATAACTATCCGTAATCGTCGATATACAAATTACGATAGGGATCCGATGAACAACCGATCGCCTTTCACCTTCACCTCCGACGCAACCTATATCAGAGAATGTCACGCTTTATGCATTGAATGAGCGTGATTTCAAATAAATTAATCATCATGCACATGTGATGTCAAATGGACAAAGACCTGAGATTTTGTAGTCGGTGATGAGAATATGACCGTTTAAAATATAACACATGTTCCCTCTAAAGTATAGAACGAGAACGACGATTCCCGTTGACCAGATACCACTCTGCGTCGCCAGTGCGTGCCCGTCAAATCCGGAAGGGCACGCGCCATATCTGACTTCCAATGCCGTAGAGGCAAGGCTGGGTTACGTGGTGAGCAATGTCGTTACCGCCTAGCACCTCGGAGAGTTAACTGTAAAGGGCCTTGTGTCGCGGTTCTGATCCGTCCCGACATATCACACGTCGATATTATCTGCAGCACGGCATGACAATTTCAAGTGTTGTGCAATTTCTAACATATAACGCGACAATAGTCAGAAACATTTTATGAGTGACCTGTTGTCGCCTTACTACCGTGATTGGGGCAGGACAGTGCCCAATGTTAGTGCCCAATGTTAGTGCCCAATGTTAGCCCAGTGCTAGTCAACACTAATGTGTTGACTATGTGCATTTTTATTTTTTCTATGTACACACATGTGTGTGTAAAATAGTTCAGAAATGACACTGAATGTGTTGAATTGCCTTTGACACAGCAGTGTGTTAAAAAAAATGACACATTAATTCTAGGAGTGTAATACTTTTACAAACACTATGGTAATAATATGCATTCATTATGACAATATCATACTATTATAGGAGTGTTCTATAGTGTGTTCAAAAAACAACTACAGAAACACTAAATATTATACTACAGTAGTACTATTTAAAATAATATAGTCTTAATACAGAAACACCAAAAAAAACACTATGGTAATACTTTTACAAACACTATATAATAATATGCATTCACTATGACAATATCATGCTATTACTATAGGAGTGTTCTATAGTGTGTTCAAAAAACAACTACAGAAACACTAAATATTATACTATAGTTATACTATTTAAAATAATATAGGAATACTACAAAGATCTAGATATAGTATTACTATTGAAATATTATAGGGCTACTATAGCTAGTAAAATGGCACTAAAGAAAAGACTATAGTAATACGATAGCTGGTGAAAAATACTATAGAACTCTACAAACTTACTATAGGATACTATACAACTCTTATTGTATACTATAGTAATACTATAGTTCATTTTCGTAAGGATATCACGCCCTCTTGTTTGCAAACCTGTGGCCTGCTGCACATGTAGTAAAGCCATGTGACACAGTATGAAACCGTTGCAGCCCTTTGACCAGAGAGGTAACCTATTGTTTACAGTGAAACCTCATTCAAGTGCTGCTGCTCCAGTGTGGAAGAAAGAGAGGGTTGCCCACAGGAAAATGAATTCAGATATCCCGCAGTGAACAGCAAAATCATATGGGTAAGACTTAATTTGTATTTTTGTAGGAATATCGTATCAAGAATGAACATCTGTGTGCGTTTTACAATGTAACCTGCCCCTTCGTGACATATTTTCGGTATAATTATAGAGCTTACAGTTTTTTCTTAACTCCAGTAGAACTATAGTTAAGTGTCACTTGTTATTACAAATAATAATATTGGAGTTTAATTAGATTTACTTGTAAAATAAACACTGTCAACTGTCATCACTATCAGCCAATAGCGTCACTCCAATCGTTTGAATATTGAATATGACGTGCATTGTGATTGGCTAGAAAGAGGCGTCACATGTTGCGGAGACGTTACGCTGTCATGGTTACAATGAAAGACGCTTTGTGATCATGTTTGTGATCTCCACAGCGAGTGAATGGAGGCTGGTGGTGCGCTCGCTAGTTGCCATATGGACTATTGAATCACGGCAGGGAGATATTGCCTTGTATGTTTACGAAATGGACGTGTAATGTATACAATGTAAACTTTTGGACGTTAAGCAGCGTGAATGAAAGTACGTCGGAGTTTTTCTGGAACTTTTCACCGCTGAGAAAGGTAATTAAAAAAGTTGTCCGTACAAACCCTCATTGTAGCGCGAGCTTCGGGGTTAGCGTAACATTGGTTTAAGATTTGCTATTTTGAACTGTATTAAAAACCAAGAAGCCACTAAGCTTCGTCAGGTGTTTCCGGTGTTTGAACATGTTTAACTCATGTGGTGAGTTGAGTATTTGAACATTTAAAAACAGTGGTTGACCAAAACCATAAAAAAATCTGGTTGTCATTTCGTGTTGCTGGTGAGTAGGAAGCCAGCTGGCACTGTTTGGGGGAGTGGGTGTGGGGGTGGCCCCTCTGCAAGCTGTGTAGGGACATAACAGCTTTCTGTGTCTTATCTCTGACAGATAATTGCTAAAGTAAGATTGATAATGATTTTTTATTTCATTTAAGTAAGAGTTTAAGATGAGCTTAAGATACACTATGATTCATTTTGATGTTGGCTTTAAAGTGTGTGTGCGTGTGTGCGTGTGTGTGTGTGTGTGTGTGTGTGTGTGTGTGTGTGTGTGTGTGTGCGTGCGTGCGTGCGTGTGTGTGTGTGTGTGTTGCAAAGTTTATTTGATATTCTGTTTTTTTTCACAAATAGTCTTATTACAAGATGTATTAATAATACAAAATAACTTCATAATAATCTTAATATACTATGTAATGTAAAGGTGGAAATATGAGGTCTTTCTTTGATAAATCTTCTACCATTTTTATTCTTGAATATTAGTTTAGGGTGATTTTTGAGCAGAAAAGGTTACATTTACTAGTTATAGTCGTATCAAAGGTGACGATTTCCTTCTTTATTTATTGTAAAATATCTGTAAACTAAATATCTTTGTTTTGTCTTTTGGACATTATATCTGCAAACTGGTTTTATGTGTGTTTTCACTATTTTGACAACACCAAACTCAGTTAATTGACCAGGAATTTGGCAGATTAAGTAATAAATAGTAATAAGCGACTAGTGTCACTGCACTAGTATAATGCTTTACATTTGTATTTCATCACAATGTTTCTCTGTTGAAAGCCGATAAGAAACTGAACTACTGTGCAATCCTGTGTGATAATTCTTCAATTCTAGATTTTTGTGTAATTCCATGTATGTGAAACAAACAGCTTTTCAATTGTGTATCTTTTTTTGCCCACTGTGTAGGATGACGACAACACAATAGTGCTGGCAACGTGCATGTGTTTCAATTCCCACACGCTGGGCACCCTACAGCAAAGATGAGGATACAGGGACAGCCCGAGGGCGCGAGGAGGCGTCTGGATTTAAATGCAGCCGGGGATCTGAGGGGCGTGGAGCTCATACGTGGACGAGCAGGATATGGCTTTACTATCACGGGGCAGAGGCCATGTCTCCTAAGTGGCATCCTGGAGGGAAGCCCTGCTGACCTAGTGGGACTCAAACAGGGGGATCACATCATGGCCATCAATGGAACTGACGTGTCCACTGCTTTGCATGAGGCGGTGGTGCAGTTGATTGGCAGCTGCAAAGGACCCCTGCAGTTAGTGGTGCATGTTGCAAGCCGAATGATGGGGAACCCCATTCTTAATGACGCAAAATTTGGGATTGCCCAGAAAAATGGTATGTTCCAAAAGGCAGGTGTTCTCCGCACTATCTCATATGATTCAAGCAACTCCTCCTTCAACCCATGTCAGGCTATCAGCCCCAGACAGAGGCCGGTGTCAGAGCCTGATATGTCCCAATGGTCACAGCAGTGGAACTCTTTAGCTGCGCAGCAAAAAGAGGACATGTCCAGAGTGGCGGACACAGACTCTGTGTTTACAGACACAGAAGAAAATATTTCTGACTGGAGTATGTTAAACATGACCTTGGTGGTGGGCTATCTGAGCTCCACAGAGCTTATTTTGAACACTACAGGGTCAGAGGAGGACTGTTTGAAAGCCATTCGGGAGCGAATACGACTGTTGGGAACAGAGCAGAACACCCACACTCTGGTGATGATGAAAGTCATGTATGACTGTATTCGACTTTGTGACGACGCAGGAGCTGTTTTGGCAGCCTTTCCTGCTGAGAACCTGGTTTTAGGGGCTGTGTGTGCCGAAGACCCACGTTTTTTCTGCCTGGTCACCACAGCACACATAATAAATGGGCGTGTGCCAGAGGGCGTTCCTCTGCGGGCTTCCTGCCATGTTTTCTTCATCGACCCAGAGCTGGGGAACCATGAGGACCATACGGGCATTGCTGGACGCTTTGCCTTCGATTGCACTTCAGATCCAGACGCCTTGGGGTGCCTGGAATTCCCTCAGACCCCCCAAGATGTTCTCCACTTTGTCACAGTCCTGTACAGTGACCTGGGGGAGGCTGTGGAGAGGCTTCGGGTGAAACTGGACGTGGAGGGTCAGCAGCAAGCCAAGGAAGAGGGAAGTAATGGCAAAGAAGGCAGTGCTAGTAGCAATGGGGACAGTGGAATTGAAAATGCGTCCCCCCCTGAGGAAATAGCGGACAGGGATTTCCCCTCTGCAATCCAAAGCCCCCCTGGGGCCACCCTCCCCAGCTGTCCATGGGATTATCCTCTAGCTGAAGACCTCACCCCAATAAATCTCTCCAAGAATGGCGAAAAACTGAATCCAGAGAACAGTGCCAGCACACATTCCCTTTCTGAGTCACTACCTGGCCCTGATTCTCTTCATAGATTTTATGGGGGTCCCCCGCCCAGACTGGAGTTCCAGTTCAAGCCCCCACCACCTCCTCTGCCTTCGGGTAAAAAATCGAACTCCTTTGTAGACCCGCTCAGAGGAAGCCAAAGGTGGTGGCCAAAGGCAAAGTGGCCCAAAGTCCTCCACGGTGAGGCGGACCCTCAGGTGACCAACAACTGGTCCTCAAGCATAAGCTTGGGCTCCGGGACCAATAACCTGCCCCCCCCCATGAGCCAGATCCCCTCAGACAGGTACTGCTCAGCAGAGGTCATGATGCTCCCTCCCAGAGAGGAATGGACCAAAATGTTTCTCGACCAGAGGGAGAAACAGCAGAAAAACCATAATACCAAAAATGTGAGTAACAACTTTTATTTTTGTATTTACTGTAAAACAAACATTTCGAAACAAGAAAAGTTGATCAGGTTTGCCAGTGATCTCTGTGCTCAAAATAAGTTGATCTCAGCCCCTTAAAAATAATAACATATTAATTAACTATTAACGGTTGCAAATGTCAACTGGTTGTAACTAGTTAAACTAAACAGAGTTTTTTTGTTGGTCTTGTTTCTCTGAGAAGTCTAAAAATATATTTGAATTAATCAGAACAAAGGCAAGAGTAGAAAGTCTAACAAGAACAGGATTTTGCGGCGCAGCAATACATTTGATCTGCTTACTGTTCTGTTAATCCTCTTGGGAAAACATAAGGGTGTCAACATTGTGGTCAAAATGAATGACTTGATTGACATAATCCAGTTGGTCGGTGCCAAAACAGCGTAAACAATAACATATATTAGTAGATGCTCTGCTATCTTTGCTGCAGTTAAAAAAATGAAAATATTATGGGTAGACTCATGTTTTGATTATATTAGGAAACGTTTACCCCTCTCAATTGTCCTTACCGCAAAATAGATTTGTGACTTTAGAATTTTGAAAACTGACTCTTATAATACTGTATCTATCTGTATTTCTCTGCTCTGCGTTATTGGAAAATCCTGACACACAGTGACACGAAATAGTTCCATTGTAGGACATCTGTTTCTGTACTTCATTCACGTTCAACACAGCGACACAGGAAGTATTAAATGGTCACACGGAGTTGAGTTTCCAGACACCGAGGGGGTGTAAGTACGCCTGGCTCTAGTGAAACCTAAAACGAAATACAATCCCACTTTTTCAACGGTCAATTGGTGCCGAGTGTGAAATGAACGCAGAAAGCACCTGTTTTGAGTCAATGATGTCATTGTCAGAAGTGTGCAGAGGGAGGGATTTTGTTTCTGCCCACAAGATGGCCCTGTGTGTCCATGTAGACCTGGACATGTGGCTCCCTCAGTAAATCAAGATCAGTATGCTATGCACGCAGCGTCTCTAAACGTGTTTATTTCTGCTAATGGGGTAAATGTAATTCATTAGCAGGTATGCAAATAGGGCTGCATCTTGTAGGAAAACAATGACTTAATTGTGATTATATTGAATGATGTTGAAGTTTCAGTGTTTGAGGGAATGATATTTTTTCATCTGTATCAGACACAGATTTTTTATTCAGTCTGTTGAGTGCTATTTGAAACTTACAAACTGAAATACTTAATTTATATATTTTTTATATTTTACTTGACCAATTATTGTACTTACTGCCATCTTGATAACATTTTAATCAACAGACATATTTTTGTAAATATAGCCAGTGCAATTAGGGTCACAGTCAGCTGAAAACCTTTATTGTTTTAAATACACCTTACAGTTTTTAATGTTGTTTTTTCTCCCCTTGAAGTAAGTATTTGGCCTGTGTTTATAAATCAGAAGCAGATTGCATCCCTGTCCCCTCAGCTTGCATTAGATCAGAGAGGAGACAATCTCGCTCAGGAAGCCAGGCAAATTACAGAGTAGAGCCCATGTCATGCAGCGGTAATTATCTGCAATTCTTAAACTCCCTTTCAAACATTAGACACGGCCTCTCCAATCATAGGAATAGCAGAGGCTGGTGAAAGGCAGAAACACATGGTTCTGTTCCGACTGTCTGACTGCCAAATAAGTTCTTGTGTCTCTATACTTTTTGAAACAGGGTTGTATATGTTCAGATGAACTTAATATGACCAATCTGCATGTTGTCAGAGAGAGATGTTATCATGAATGCACATCTTTAGCGAGGAAATCTGTCAAATCTAGTGAAAAAATGCAGAATTCCAAACCATGTTCTTCAATACCAACAAACTTCAAAGTCTACGTTTGGTTATAGTTACATTTTCCGTCACTACCATCTTTCATTATTCAGACTACAGTCATAAAAGCATAGTTAACACTTAATATGTCTTGAAGGTAAAATGTGACTTTTTGAGATATGTAACTAAATGCTAATGCTACAGAACACTTATGAGTGAAGAACATTATATTTGCACAATATTTTCTAAATGATTCCATGTTGTCCTTTTTGCTATCCTTTAGTGAGATGCATTATGGAGGAGTTATAAGCAATACAAATATAATTTAATGTTATTAAATTGAATTGAATTCCCCTAATTTGGACCTATTATTGTAGGCTGAGACATTAACTGGGGGTAGGCAAGATCCAAAAATACAAAAATAAAGATTTAAAGAATGAGGGTGTGTGTATTAGTCTTTCTGTCTTACACTTGTGTCTCCTTTATCCTCATAGGTCTCCAGGTTTTGGGGTATGGGTGTTAACCGTGCATCTAAACGCCGCTCTGTCAAACGGCTCAGCCTGGCAAGATCCCTGGATGACCTCGAGGTAAGCACTATGTTTGTATTGTATTTGTTTCCCTAGAGGTTTGAATACAGACAACTGGGTTGCTGTCCAATTGTCTGCTGCAAGCTCAATAAAGCAACACATACATTATATAAATAGACACATTATTCAAAACAAAGCCATATCCAAAATACACACAATTCTATTTTAGAGTAAAGCAAAAGAAAAAAAGACTTCCTGCAGGATTTGCTCAACATCTTTTCAAACAGCTGACGGTAGAATAAAAAGCAAGGAAAATGCCTGGTAATCTTCCTCATTTTTGGGATGGTTGGGATTCCTCTTCCTTCACTCTCCTCCTCCGTGACTCGCCATGACCATGTAATCTTGTAAACCATGTAAACAGCTTGATTGGCGAGATCGATAGCTATCGTAGTGGAAGCTCTACTGGTAGACCCATCTCTACCATCCCATGGTGTATCCTGTCATGTCGCTGCAGTAGTTAATGCACTTCCCTTTTGCCATAAATAGAGCCTTCATTTTCCCAGGAGATAGTACCCATCGGTTGACAGAAGTGCGTAGGGAAAGTTATACTTGTCCAGAATCTAAATGCTGATGATGTCATATATCGTAATGATGACGTGTGTGTTCCCACTTCAACAAAATGTATTGGAAAACCATCATGTGACATTACTGTCTCCTATTACTGTGGACATTCAGTTGAATAACCCCCCCCCCCGCCCCTTTCTCATTCTGCACAACTTTTTTTTACCTTTCATTTCCGCTGCTTTGAACTCTGCGTTTTGCTGCTGCACTTGTGGCATGAGTGGGGGGGGGGGGGGGGCTCACAAAGTGGTCTTTGTGTGGACCAGAGGCGTGGTCCTGCTTGTTTGGCCTCGCTAATGAGCACTGCTGCACGCATGAATATCGTGCTCATAATAAAGCCGCGGTCTCTTCGTGCACGCATTACTCATGCACACTGATTCAGATTCACAGAAAACACAAGCACCAGTGGTCCCACATCTCATAATTGCTCCGAAACAGACACAAAAACAAACCGTACTGTATTTGTATACCTACGCATTAGTCACAGACACGCCCGCAGACCACTCATTGTACTCAGGTTGGTCACACACTAAACAGAACTGTTGCTGAAAAGCTCCATATTGAGTGCAGGCCTGCCCCATGCTCAGCTGCAGGAATAAAGATGGCTATAAAAGGTTGTGACAGCTGCACAACACAACTGTTAGGCTTCATTTCAATGTGGGTTTACGCAATAATTCTCCACCGTATCTGGACTGTACATTGACATTTTATGAAACTTGCGTGGGCTACTTTTTTCGTGTCTTCTTAAACAAGTTTTGATTTGTTTATGTGCTCCAAGTCGCTTAATGTACACAGTTCACTTTACAATCTTTTTCCATCTCATTATATTTAGTTGCTATGGTTATGTCTTCCCAGCACTTGCAAATATGCATCTAGCGAGAGTATAATTACCCCTCACTTCACAATCATCCCTACCAACTGATGCAGCTGTTTTCCACAAATGGTTTTACTTTTAAAACGTAAAGAACTGCTTCGGGCTGTAATCAGTTTTCTTCCTCACACAACAATTTGAGCAAACTCTCATTGGCTGGGCAGAAGGTGGGATGCTTCACACTTGTTCTATTGTGTTATTCTTCTCTAATTGTGATACCTGGACTTCACACAGAAGCTGCTATGACAGGCCCAGGCTGGTCTCACATGTTTCTGTAAGTGTCAGTATTGGAGAAATAAAAGCCACTGGCCTTTTAAGTGCGATGGTGGGTAACAGGATTTCTGTACATTATCATGCTTGGACATGTTGGCTACCGAAAAAATGGCCAATAGACTGACTTTTAAGCTTAGTTTGGGCATTAATGCTTCATAAAAAGTTGAATGATGTTGTCTACTTAATGAACATTAGTGTTGTATTGAACTGGACTTGGATTGGGATGCTGCTATAATTATTATTCCTATGAGGGGAATTTAGGCATACATTGTTAGAACTAGGGCTGCTCAATTAATCGTATTTTAATTGCAATTACGATTTTTGTTTGCAACGATTATGAAAACAACATCATCGAAATAAAACGATTTTTTTTTAAAATGGTTTTTCAGTTGAATTATACTTAAAGTGCAGGGTAATTAACTGTTTAAAACATACTGTTCACGTTTTCAAAGTAAATGGATAATCGTTTTTAATAATCGTGATATCAATTATTGACCCAAATAATCGAGATTATGATTTTTGCCATAATCGAGCAGCCCTAGTTAGAACTGGCTTTTTAAACGATGTAGCTGTATAATCTTATCATTCTCAACAGGTTTTGTAAATATGCATTGAGCAAGCTAGAATTATTGCTAATTGGTGGAAGTTTATCTTGGTCACAAAACCCCATTTTATAAAATAAACAGAAGAATGTTTAACTGTCTTGTGCAAGGTAAACACACATTTTTAAAACACTAGTAGGGATCCATTTCTGTACAGTTACACATTACTGCTGTGCAAACAAAGGTGTCTACTGTTTGTTTGAACTGAGCCGTATCAACTGCCGCTGTTGAAACAGTCAAGAGAGAAGTTCAACATCCCTGCAGGGCGTAAGACAAACTGTTTTGATAACGATCCTTTCAGTTGGTTTTGTAAAAGGATTACATCTTATGTCCCGATGGAGATATTTCACTGACAGAAAGATGTGTCTTTCTCGTGGACACTATGTAACTATTAGGAGTGTCACAATATATTCTAAATTGAAAATAAATCAAAATTAGCTTTACATTTTGATGATAGAAATAAAAAAGAGGATTTATACTCACCTTTCAGATTTATACTCAGCTGATATATATTCAGACTACATCTATTGGAGTAGTGCTGTTTATGGCATTTTACTGGGGCTATCCTGGTAATACCACCATTGGGGATGTTTAATGGTTGTTAAAGGCAATTGGATCCTCACCTAGCACTTGCCCTTGGGCTCTTGTTTCAGGGGCAGAGCTTCACCCTGGGTTCAGGCTCAGAGCTTTGATGGTGCACTTCTAAAAGCCCCTGCTACAGCAAACTAATATATCCAATGGCATCACCAATGATGTTCTTAAAACAACTTCTATGCAGCAACGGGCAGGAAATAGAAGCCGGATATTGAACTTCTGGCTGTGCTCTAGTTCAGGGATAATAGAGATAATGAACAATCCACCTATCAAGCATGAACTACTCTAAGCCGTTTAACAACTCCTTGCTTCAACATATAGTGATGACGAACTGGAAGAGTAGAAGTTGTTGGTTTTCTGCAGCACTCTAACATCGATATTGGTATGAATGCTGGTCTGAGAGACTGTTCCCATGACGGTACGTGATAAGCTGGCATTAAGTGCTGGCATCTGGACTCACAAGGACGCCGTGAAGATATTTTGGAGTTCGCCGTCAGTGCTCAGGGCAGACCCTCGTGGATAACCTCTGCATCTGGCCTCGCTGCATGTTGTGGACGAGCCCAGAACAATTTGGACACGTGCGGCCGTGTTGCTTTTTCCATGGTCTGCGGTGTGCGTCACAGCGGCTGGAGCAGGAATGAGCGAATGCATGTTATTTCTCTTCACATTACAAAGGCTCAGAAACGTAGCTTTTGCATTTTGCACACCAATTCGGCACAGCATATGCAATCTTGTGCTTCTTAATGCGTTTCCATTAGTTTTTCTGGTTCAGTAGAGGGGGAAACTGCTGTACAATTCTGAGTTGGTGCTGATTGGCCTGCCCTGCATATGTTATGAATAATGTTTTGACTGTCAGATTGCCCTTGTGTTTGGGCATGTACAGTATAAGAATGTGGTTCTTTGTAGCTCCAAGCACTCCACTAAGAGCCTATTTCTTACTAATTACATAAACAGATGCTTTGCGCCCTGATAGAGTTCACCTTTTACAGAGGTGACACGATTAGCAAGCTGCTGTTTCGTGCAACAGTTGCTTTAAGAATGTTGTTTTATTACTATGGTGGTTGTTGCCTGCTTGGAAATGTTTGGACACCTTTTCCTCTCTCCTCTCCTCTGAGGTGTGGAGACATTATCTCTTGTTTGCACGCCTACGGGTGATAGATCTATCTTGTGGGCGTAGCACAAAACCAAGAGAAGCCATGAAGACACAGGGAAAGAGGAGGAATTTACAGCAAAGGGAGAGGGAGGGAGAAAGAGAGAGAGAGAGGGGAACCGGCAGCAGAGGAAGAGAGAGGGAGCTTCTGAACTCCCAGTAGCTGTCAGGATATTCAGCTCTCCTGCGCGCTCTCTCCTCCCCCGTTGAGCTCTGTCTCCACACTGCATGCACCGACTCACACACGCGCCGCGGAGCTCCAGCGGATGGATTGGTTTACACACAGAAGGCGTGTGGAGCTGCGCTGAGGACAAGCCAAACACACGCGCCATACATGGAGCAAACTTTGACTCTCAACTCTGTAAGTCTTGCGATGAAATCCCAGATTATTTGGTCTGTCTTCACTTCTCTCCTGTTCTGGCGGTGCCATCCTCATCTTCCTCCGGCAACCGTTACTTACTCCGTCTTTGGGCTCTTTGTAGCTCCTGTTGTAGCCTTTGAGCGGCATACAGTGGTTAGCTTGTGTGGTCTGTCAGAGGAATGTTTTGACCGGTGCCAGCTGAACTCTCATGTGCTGCATGACACACACTGCGCTGCTCTATACAGCAAAATGTGGTCCAGCATCTATATCAGGGTGCACGCTGACTTTAAATTAGACGTTGGACTAAAAGGGTTTTGTGAGGCAACCCAGGATTATTCTTGTAAACTGCACATCAAGGGTCGCTCGGGCCTTTGATTGAAGTGTGCTTAGTTGTGATCCCCCTGAGAAGTGACCCTTTTTGCAATCACTTTTGGCATTGAGAGAAATCCTGAGGGGAACAGAGATAAAATGACATGATCAGCGAACATGCACCCGCATTGCATTTTGCCGTGATGATCATGTAATAGCAGCAGTTTAGTTTGAAGTTGAAATGGTTGCCTGTGGTTTTGCCTTGCCCTTGTTGGCTTTGTGCAGGCTTGTACCCGCTCTGATTCACCAGCTCTATTATTCACTTATCTCAAAAATTCCTCTTTTTTTTTACTGCATATTGCTCACACAGTAAAGAAACAGCCATATCCAAGCAACAAAATATATCCACTTGCCAGTCGGATCATGACTATAATTAATATTCTAATAGCTGCTAAAATTAGACGCCATACTTCATTACATAAATTCTTCCCGCTTTTTTTTTATGCGGGTGAGCAGGAATACTGTGTTCCTGGGGATTAGCTGTAGAGGCAGGAGAACACGACGCGCTTTTATCTGGCTGACATCACATGGCCAGTGCTGGAGTGTGGGTGGACAGTTGCGCTCACGAAACGTGTCCTCAGGCTAGCATTATAGGATGTAAAGACTAAACAGCCTGACGTTTTCTAAATGTCTTCACTACGGTTCCTTTTTCTTTTTCTCCCCGCACAAGGTTTTAATGCAATTACAGAGACTTGTCTCTCCGAACCCACCGAATGGAAAAACTATATTTTAACACGACAAAACTTGAGTAGAAGTTATTTAACTGCCCAGCTGCTCCGAGTATGAATATGCCAATAAATGGATGACCAGATGCGGCTGTGGTTGCTGAGTTTGCTGTTTGACCAAAATGCGACCACGGAAAACACCCGCTGCCTCGCCATCTCTGGACGAACGCGCACTGCAGCACTAAAGTTGGCTGTTGCCACACCAACGCCATGACATCATCTATCAACATTCAGGATTATTACGTTTTTTTTTTGTTCACAATACAGCTTTTCATTATCCCCGTGTTGATTGACTTTAGGAAAGAGTGTCTGAACAAGTAGGTCTACAAAACTTCTAGAGGTGATTCATTCCCCACACACTGTTTACTTCCTCAATCGTACTATTATTAAATGTCTCTGCTTCACTGAAAGGGAGCCTACTGCCAAGGGTGTGGAGGTTACTCAACGAGGGACGGCTTTAGAAGCGCCAAAGTCTTGTATCACCTCCCTGGTAACAGTTAAGACATGTCTAGGATTATACTTCCCACGTGTAACTTAGACCACACCAGGGCGCGTTTGCTTCATGTCCTGGGCAAGATGGCTTGTCTTGTCTTGGAGAGGATTGCAGGGAAAGTGAATGAAGTTGGTATCTTTCTGATCTTGTCCCAAAGCCTTGTCTACTTCGCACCGTGGAATACATAAACATGATTTGTTGGGGCGGCCAAGTTACTCTCCTTGTGATTTTGTGAAGGATTTGGTTTGGCACTCTACCGCTTTGGCAGTCTAAACACAAACTTTCCCTCGTGAACTTTTTCCATAACCTCTTCATCCTTTGGTCAACTGGAAATATGATATGTCTGTTTACATAGCTTGGGTTTTGCATGACCTCACTTCTTTAGGTTGAGTAAAATGCTACACATTGTTCATGTTTTGACCTTCGGCTGGATATTTCTTAAGGCTGTTGAATAAAAAGGTTGCCTTGAAATGCAAATCAGAATTTAAGCAAAAGGCAACATATGATAGAATAATTGCAGATATACGTAAATCAGAAAGATCCCAAGTTACACTTTTTCACATTTTTGGCCATTGTTATGATTTGTCCCCATGCCAAATACCCATGGAGACATATGCCACCCTATAGCCCTGAGCATAGAGGGATGAATAAAAGCCCAAATCACCTTCTTTTCTTTCCCAGTCTCCCTCAACCATCTCAGGTTCCCTGCATGACCAAACAGATTAACAGCGGGGGTGTAAGGTCAGTAGGACTTACACAGGAAGTAAACAATTATGCCAGTTTCTTGTTATTGGCAACCTAAAGCCTTGTGAGTTTCCTGTAGGCAGAAATTCAATCATATCTCGGCCTTATCATCGCACAACAAATGTACCCAGGCCCCAAGACTTTTGAAAACACTGTACACAGAGCTGTAAGATGTTTTGCGTGCAAAACTCACTGGGCTAATTACAAGTGTCTGGTTTCAGGTTGGAAAGTCCATTCTGGTGTTTTTTATGGAAAAGAAAGAGAGCGCTAAAAGGGTGTGGTGGTATCTTATGTGGTTTACCCACCTCAAGCCCTCCAGGCTGAGCGCGGCCCTTTCACCGTGATAATAAATTAAGATGGGAGGGTTTGTGGTCGCTGGAAGTTTCCCTCTCTGAAGTAATTCTATTTTAGTTTAGCCTTATAAATCTTCTGTTTGTCTGTCACTCATTTTATATGCAGCATTTCCTCCAAACTAGCATTTTTACTTCGACACAACAAAGGGAGTTATGTTCAGAATTCACATTGTCGTCATATGTTGGAAAAGACTCATTCTGATATTTGTTAAAGTGTCAGCGTTCCTGACCCTGCGAGAAGTAGGGCAGCAGAGAGGAAAAAGGTAAACAACTCCACCCATAGGAATGCTAGCACTCCCTGTCAGCTTTTTATCAGCAACAAGTGGAGGACACACACACACACACACACACACACACACACCACACACACCGGTAGCACTGCACAATTCATAGTAATGCCACTTTAATCCACACTGGAGCGGAGCCGTTCCCATCTGCTGTGGCTGACGGGTTAGAGTTGTGGAGCCGGCAGTAGATTACAGCCGATAAAGGGGATTAAGAGATGAAACACATTGTGCCGGTGGCCTCTGTTTGCATGCGAATCACCCAGGTCTTTAAAGACATGGAGAACAACCCGTTTGTTAGCTGAGTGGACACTTAAAAGACCCCCCGGCTAAAGTCTGGACTCCCATGGCTCAGTTTCAGGGTCAAGGACCAGACATTTATCCACGAGGAATCATTTTACCGTGTGATTTAAAGATTGTTGTTTAATTGTTGGAATGGAAACCCCCCCTTTTATTGGATTAGTGTATAGATCAAACATGATTTAATCACAAATGCTGGCATCGGTTCGCATAATAATATGACACGCCTTTCCATCTGATTTGCTCAATCTGGAACATTTCAAAGGTTCAAATGTGAATCTAAACTAAGATGATCAAGTCTTTCTTATAAACAGTTGAATAGTCAGTGGTAAATGCTAGTTGTGTCAGATATCTGTATCGTTATGTTTTTTAAATGATAAAAAAACATACAGTTTTGGGTCAAATTGGAACCAGTAAATCCCTTGGCCAAAGCATTGGTTGATTAAATTACGCTTTTAAAGCTGAACTTGGTTTAAGCTTTTCAAATTAATATTATTGCATGTTTCTTTTTGCCATAATACCATTATACTTTGTATAAAATTGAAACCCCAAATGTCCATATTACATGCCTTCTACTGTCATGTTTTTCTTTGGTAAAAATCAAAAATCAAATAATTGTGTTACCCAGAACACGTGAAACTAAATCGAATCATTAATAAAGTGGAATTGGCCTGTCTAAGACTTTTTTAAGACACACTTTCGGAAAACAGAGTTCTCAATTAAGTAAGTTGCCTTTTTTAAATATGCTATAAAAATAGGTTGTGTTTCCTGAAGGAATTCAATATTTCCCAACTGTGATCTATGGACACATAGGAAATCTAAGGACACGCTAATTGTGTTCATGTTGTTTCCTGCCCTCCCTAGCATCAAATAAGCATGTTGATTGATGTTAGACTTGCTGTGACAAACAAGATTTCCCAAAGTTAAAAACACTGGATTCTCCCGTAACCGCTGAAAACTCAAACATGGCTATCTGTCTACACCATCTCCACTTAGAAATTGTCAAAGGAGTTTCAAAATTCCCCACATAAGTCTCTCCCCCACACTTCTTGCTTGGTTGAGAAAGAAATGTCTCTTCCATCTTATCAGTCACCGCACCCTTGCTCTTTTCTGCCTCAAAAGGAAGTCGACTCCATGCAAAACTCTTTCTTGATGTTATTGTCAGGGAATAGTTTGTCGTCTGTCACAGATAGCATCCCGAGGTTTTCCCCCCTCTCTCAGCCGAAGATTGCCTGGTGGAGAACTTGACATACAATCAGTTATATCTTGTGACAAGAAGTGTTCATTGTCGCTGTGTAGGAAAGTTTTCCAAATAGATTAAATCAAGTGGAGACTCACGTAAAACCCATTTACTTTGTGGCAGCATGCTCTTCAGTTAGCAACACTGAAGAAAAAAATAAAGAAGAGCTTCAGCCTGGAGGCGTTTTTAGTTTGAAGAGTTCCAACTTGCTTTTCTTGTGTTTGGTGCTTTTTAAATATGCTCACCTGGCTGCAGTAAACTCTCAGGGAGGTCAAAGGGCTTGAGTAGTCTATTCTGTGTCCTGTCATTGGTGACCACAATGATGGATGATTCATCTTTGCATCAGAAATAGCTTCATTTACTGGATTAACTTATCTGCATGATGAAGCATACCATCGAGCTTTTCTGTGCAGCAATTCAAGCGTGATGTATACATGACTCAATTATCTGAATTGTACAGTGTTTTAAATTAATGTACCATTTTGTACGAACAGGAAATGATTCCTCCACCAATGCGCTGATGGAGATCAATTGCTTTGGAGAGTTGCTGCCAATTCAAATTTCGAAAGAGAAAACAAGATGTTCCTTCAGCAATGTGATCTTTATTAAGGTTATTGTAGCTGATTCAGCGCTGTTTGCAAACAGTTCACATGTTTCCAGCTGTGAGTAGCTTCTGAATTTCTAACCCTAACCCTAGCTCTACAACAGCACAATTATGGCGCATTTCCACTACACGGCCTTGCTCGACCCCGCTCGGTATGGCTAGGCCTCGTTAGGCCTTGTTAGGACTGGCTCACTTTATGGCGTATTTCCATTACAGTTTAGTAGCTGGGGCAGTAACTATAGTAACGCAGTGTAGGCGGAGCCGTGACGTCATCTTCAATGAGAACCACAGAAAAACAACATCAGCCGTTAGCTGTTAGCACTCAAGCTCACAGCTCCTCATATCTGTTCAGAAACGAAGCAAAAGTGAAACAAGTACAAACCACAGACTGTCTGTGTCATGGCAAATACAGTCGCTGCTTTATTTTTGTCTGTAGGCCGTTGTTGTGAGTGTGGACGGTCGGAGCATACACTGCGTTAGCTTGGCCGATCTCCATTCAGAAAACACGCATTTTAAAAGGTTTTTTGCCTGCCGTCTGTCTGCAGACTTGTCAAAGCAATAATTCATGGTTTTTACTAACCGGTATCAGTATGTTGTTACTTCGGCATCATTTTTTAAACGTGTATTACAATTAAATCACGGTCAAATATGCTCATCTTGTTGTAGTTGTAGCCCCCTTGCCAGCGATTCTCTCTCTAGTTTAGCATACTCAGCCTGGTTGTTGGCCCGGAATGAACCTCGATTTTATGGGGCCAGAAAACTGTGAAATAGTACCTGCTAGCCGGTACTACGCTAAGTGGAAACACAACCAAAAACGGGCCCCGCACGGGTCGGCACGCTTAAAGCGAGCTCCGCGCTGTAGTGGAAATGCGCCATTAGACCCAATTTGGAGTAGTATACATGCAGAGCTTCTTTTTCTTTCTTTAGTTCTCATTATACATCAGACTAAGTTGTTATAGGATCATTTAAGGGCATGTTCAGTTTGTCTTTAGCTCAGCTCCTTCTTTGACTTAATTACAACTGACTAACAGTAGATTTGCGAAGGTTGTTTACTTAATTGTCTTACTTTATGATAACTAAAATCACACTCACAGGCAGCATAGGCTGAATCTTCACACATGTTTTGTTTGAGGAGAGGCTTTCCATATATGTGTCGTTATTTATGCATTTGTATATAGTACAGTGGTATTAGATATATTGCTGCAACCTAATGGAGTCATTTTCTATCACTCCATTTAGTGCTTTCACATAAATGGAAACAATTCCCTCCTGAGGGGGTTAAAAAGTTGTCGGTTATAGCTTAAGTTACGGTTAAAATCCCCACACGACAAATTCAGTAAATGCAATCATTGGAAGGCTTGTTGCGAAAAAAAGAATACCAAACCCCTATTTGGGAAGGACCATTATGGCAGCAAAAGCAGCAACCCCATGACCTGCCAATGGGCCCGCTTCAACACTCCAGAATCTTTGGTTTAATTCGCCCCAAAAAACCACCCGCAATCTCCCAAGCCTAGTCATTGCACCGTTCGAGTAATCAACACAGCCCATACACATCTGATAAACACGCAATTTACAAAGTGATAGATCATGGGAAAATCCAATTAAACCGGATAAATGTACCATGAAACCAACTGTTAATAAACACTGCATCGCATCCATTATTTACGGCAAAACGTAGTCCAAAGAATGCTAGCTCTTGTGCCACGGGGAAACCTCAGAATGAACCACCAATGCTTGAAGAATAACAGTCGGTCCAAAAACAGTCTGATTGTAGAGATTTTGCGAGAAATGTGGAGGCACAGCGCGGCAGCGGACACTGATGCCAGAATCATTTCTGCCGGTACATGAGCTAAATTGCTTTGCAGAAAACACAAATTGACTTGATTAAAGTTGGGGGAGTGAGTAGCAGCGGATAATGGAACTCAGAGTTCAAGTCATGGGCTACCAAACTTTTATTTTGATTGAAGAAAATTCATCTGGTTTCCATTTGATCAGACTAGCTATTTCTCCTCTCTTTCAAGCAAAGGGAGAGTGCCCCAACTGGAAACAAAAGAAGGGGGGAAGGCCAGTGTGGTTTTGACATGGCCAGTGTGTGTGTCTTGTGAAGGGAATCAAAAGAGGGGGGGATTAATTCATCTGATTCCTTCATGCCAATGTGGCAGAGGCTGTATGTATTGTCAGGCGCATTGCCATGGCAACAGCCGCGGCGTAAGGAAATCTTTCTTTCCTCCATCTCAGCCCCCTCCTTCTCCTCTTTCTGTCTAGTACCTTGTCAAATCTCTTCCTCTTTCTCTCTCCCTCCTCCCTCTCTTCCCCTCTCTTCGACTTGTTCAGACATGGTTTGCAGAGTTTTGGGTGGGGAATGTTCAGGTATGCGTTCACACACACATAATCTGTCGGTGTGCTTCTGGTGTAGCAGACTAGGGAACAATGAGTCTCAAAAAGAGACTTTCCTTCAAGAGGAATTGGAACTTCAACACTGTAAGTAAACTGTGGTTTGCCGAGCGTGCCTCCTCTGTATTAAGCGGGGAGACTCCTTTGGTTCACTCAGCTGCTTTTCTCATTAATCTCCCTCTTTGTCGCTCGTCTTCTCTCCCACTCTGAACAGCTGTTTGAAGCGGCAGGGACTCGTGGTTGTTTGTTTGCGGGGTGCTAGAATCAGCCTTGACTTCTGCAAAAGTTAAGTTTCTGAATATCCGACTGTTGTGTGAGCAGGGTTCATCTCAAAAAAGTTTTTAATGGAAGCAACAAGCCTAAACAAGCCCAACAGATGACAGAAATCAGGTTTAAAGGTTCTGATTTACAGTCTGTGAGAGATGTTAATGGGGGACATTAACATTTGTATGAACGTGGCTTATCCTTCAACTGATTTCACACCGGTGAAAGTTTGTTTTCTTGCGGTGGCTCACTTCAGATCATCATGAATATGTCTTGGTGGGATCATCTACGTTCCTTCAGCATGTGGTGTCTCGAGATGCCAGACTGTGCGGCGTGGGGGCTGTACCACAGGAAAGCTAGCAGAGCGTTTTCCAACCCGAAAGCCAAATCCTGCTCGTTTGGAGCCAAGGTACTCACTGTGACTTTGTCCATTTGGTTGATAACAACCCAACGTGGGCAGCTTTCAGAAGGATTCCAGCTGGGAAATGGGATCTTTGCAATTCAGCTTTGAGAGAAAAGGATCAAAGAGGGTCGGCAGTACAGCAAAGCCACCCATGGTGGAGCAGATCGTCAGAAGAGGTGTCAACAGAGGAAGGGGTTGTGTGGACAAGAGGTGACGGAGGGCCTGGGTCATCACTGCAGCTTCACTGTAGGAAACTTTTGGGCAAGGAAGTAATAACGAGTGGTGTGTGTGGTCTAACCCCTGCTGGCTCATACACACACCAACCAACCAGGTCAACTATTACAAACGAGACGTGTCATTATTATATCAGTTCATGTAAATATTGACCAAGAACAACTTTAATATTGTATTATTCAAATAACTTCTAAGCAAAAACATTTGTCATTTCCAGCTTATCAAATGTGAATATTTGCTACTTTTCTCTCTTTAAAAAAACAACCACTAGATGTACTTAAATTAACATAACCGGTACTTTCAATTTCAACAATGTAAATAATCAGAAGTTGACACCATTTTAAAATTGCTAATAGAATTCAACTAAATCTGATAAATGTATTTAGCTATCAGTCATTGTAGTTGCAGGATTTAGCAACATTTTCATAGATACTGTTGTCTGCTTACGCCACCTATAACATATTTGTCATCAACATATATTTCCTCTGACATCAGCATGAGATGGATCGTCATCTGTGTGTCAAGAAGGCATTCATTGAGATTTATTGGAACTCTCCCACTTGTTTCCTAACTGGGATTAAGAGGAGCTTCTGCTAACAGGAAGCGGATGTCTATTATATTTGTCATACCAGAAGTAACATCTCTCCATTTGGGACATTTGAAAAGTAGTTGACTCCTCAAATGACCAGTTTTCATTTCCAAAGTTTCAGCTGGGAGCTTTTGTTTAAAACCGAAGTCTACGTCACATTGTGTGATGTCGGTCTCCCTCTATATATTTAAGGGTTGAGGTTTAGCCGTTTTTAGACCAAAAGCAGCAGACAGATGGAGTGGGTGTTCTCTGTTTTCTTTCTTTTCTGCTTCAGCTTCATGTTGGTCCTCATCCATACCCGCCCATGATTACTGTCCACATGCTAGCCACCACTGAAGAGGTGGCTTTTGGGTGTTGACTACATGGGGTTGGACTAGTTGTAAAGAGGCTGCGACAGACAATTAGTGGTTACGTGGTCATTGTCTGATAGAGCTTTTTACATGTGGTCACTCCCAAAATGGAACCAAGCATCACGTCAGGGCACAGGACCGCGGTCAAGTTAACTGGCTTCAGAATGCATCAACAAAAACTATAAAGAATGGGCTAGTCCACAATATGTCTGAGCTTATTCTGTGGCTGTTTGATCAAGCTGTACTCATTCAACTCACAGCAAATTTGGAAATGATACTTTGAATTAAATCCGACAGGAAAATTAAAAATGCCACAAATGTTTTTCACGACATTTTAAGAAAATGATATAATGATAACGTTAATGCAAGAAATAATACAAGTACACCCTTTCTAAGGACAATTCACTTGAACTGAATAAAATAATATTTTCAAACATTCATATTTGAAAATTAGTTTGTTTTTATACCCTGAATGAATATACAAAACCATTAAAACCACACAAGCAAAAAATAAAAAGGACTCCTAACTCAGTTACCAAATCTTGTAAAAGTAGGGGAAACCCTGCTGTTCAATCTACCATGTTGTTAACTAAAAGCTGGATCATATTCAGATGTAAATAATCTGGCATGTAAACACCATATACAGTATTAAGATTGTGTAAAAAGTTCAATTGTTTCGATAAGTTGCTAACGTAATTAATCGTGACAGGCCCGCTCAGCAGGGTGCAAAAGTTTTGTTTCATTGTTCTCTGATTTTTCAGCTTTACAGTCCAGTATTATGCAATTCCACTGAAGTACAAACTGTGTTTACTGCTCACACAGCCTGGCAATAAGAGCCTTGTTTAGACGTATTATCCGCCTTGGATATTCACACTTTGAAGTGGCAGCTTCAGAAAGCACTCTTCTGGAAATAGTCTCCCCTATTCAGATGAATCCTCCAACGCACCGATTTATCAAGTGTTCTTGGACCGAACCCTAAGATGCGCCTCTCATATCCTCCCCTGCATTTAAAAATATTTGTGACAACGGCTCCACAGTCAAGGCTGTAACTCTCTCTTTATTAGCATTTACCAAAAATGATGCTGACACATTTTTCGAGAAGCCCACTGCTGAGGCATGGGTTTCAAATTGAAGTATTGCCATGTAAATATTTGTTGACCCTTCAAAAGCGCTGACATGGAGGGGGGTGTATTCAGCTTCATGCCTTTTGTTGTAATTACACCCAATAATGGGAAGTTGCCACTGTGAAATGTCCAAGTCCACGGGGGAGGCTTGGGCTTCTTTTCAGGGACACATGCATAAAGCAGCCATCGCCTAAATTAGCAAGTGAAAAGAGGAGCATTACAGCCACTGATGGCCTCTCAAGTGGCTCTGCCTTGATGGGCTCTGAGCTTTGTGACTGCAGTTAGCAGGAATGCACACATTCAGGCCTGTGTGTTTGTGAGGGGTGATATAAAGTGAAGGGTGGGTCCTGGTGTGGAGGTGTGAACAGCTGTGTGTGCTAGAGAACCCTGGGGTCCACCCTCTTACAAATTAATGGGCCTGTGTAAGGACCCAAGATCCAACCCTTTCCCAGTAGCACACACACACACACACACCACAAAGACACACACCTCAGAAGGACTGTTGGGATGCCTGCAGAGACGCTGCTATCTTCAGTCTATGGTCTCAGCGAAGGAGGTCATGAGGGCAGCCTTTCACTCATGTCTCTCTTTGTTCTCTTTCAGTCTGCTGCTTCCTCAGATGGTGGTGAGTACAATTCCCTTATTACTACTTTTAAACACTCATGCTAATCAAAAATTATGTCAGATATGTAAGTGAAACTCTTAAAATGTAAAGAATGAACTCACAAGAGAACCAAGATTTCAAGCTCTTAATCATCCCGACACATAGGAACTTTCTGATCTTGGTCCACCGTCTGCTTTTTTATTCCCTATTTTCTGCTTCTACCCTCAGCTTTGTAGTCGCTTAATAAAATGTTCTAATAAAAAGACGTGGTGATGTGCTCACTGCAGGGAGCATGCCTCATTAACAAAGGATGTTTGCTGAGCGTGTTTCGGGGTTAGCGCCGGAGCTAGATGTCTGGTCCTCCCTTTCATAGCGGTCTTTAATAACATTTGCTAACAGGCTGAGCGAGTCCACGGTGAGGAGGGTAGCCCGTTCCTTTCACTAGGGACGGATGGCTGTTTGCTTTCCAAAGCCTTCTCATTAACTGAGCGGCACACAATGTGGTAAACACGGCTGCCAAAGCCTCAGACCTAATACAGTAAACCGAGACCAAACAACTGGCCTGTCAGCACATTTTAGGATGGGGACTTGCAGAGGGGGGGCGGGGGGGGAATCAGACATTTGGCCTTTCTCCTGAAAATCCCTCAGTCTCTCAGATTCTCAGACTTTATGTAAAGCGTTTGCAATTTTAATGACACGTCAACTCATTATTTCTGAAGAGTATTAAGCCATTGGAACTGGCACGTGTATTTTTATAATTGTTAAATCATTATGCAAAATAATCATGGATATGTACCAGATATAGGATGATGATTACATTTGACTAAGTGCAGCTGATACAGATGCCACCTTACTAATAAGCTGAATTACTGAAACAACATCATGTACTATGTAAATTACTTATTTTTTGTTACAGTTTAAGTACACCTATTAAATCAGTGGTGGAATGTAATACAATACAGTACTCAAGCACTTGTACTTGATTTTAATTTTTTACTCTAAACTTTTACTCCAATACATTTTGGAAACCAATATTGTACTTTTTTACAAATATATTTATTTGTATAGGTTAGGATATTCAGCAGCAGTATACAAAGCAGTTAGCTCTACCAATAATCATAATCCATTAATTAATATGGTAGTGAAAATGGGCCATTACGCCGAACAAATGCTTTTACTTTTGGTATATTTTGATGATAATACTTTTGTACTTCACTACAATAAGACTTGAAATGCAGGAAGTTTATCTATAATCGAGTAATTAACATGTTGGTATTACTCGATTATTATTTGGTACTTCTTTCACCACTGTTGTAAACCCATCCTACATCCTGTGTGGAAGGAAGATGACGACCGGACCTTATTTGACCCCACTAGCCTTTCTGTTCTCCACATCAGAGATACAGTGCTAACACCAGTTGCCCATGCTAACCAGTTAACTCTGAGCAGAATAACAACAGCAAGCATCTGTAAGAAATCACACTGTGACCCTCTTTTGCGGCTTTCACACCAGCGCTTTTCCCTTTCTAGCTCCGAGCTAGAGCTTTTCTGGTTCAGCTCCGGTTTCCCTTTTCTGCTCCCGCTTTGTTCACACCACTCAGAGCCGGGATGGTACTGCTGCGTCATGACGTCACCGTTTACATCGCTGATTTGCTCCCCAACGGCGCTCACAACAACAACAACAACAACGGGGGACTGCGTTGGGTCGATGATCGTGTTGCTTTTAAAGCAAAGCCAGATTAAATTAAATAACGACTTCTCCAACCTTATACTTTTCAACCTGTGCAGCCCATGTATGGATTCCATCCGATAGCTGCTATAATAAAAAACAAAACGTCTGCCTCTCTCCACAATGATCAATAACAGCGAACGGATGGTCAAAGTAAGGTACAAATAAACAGAATCACACGAAGCCTGGTTAGTGTTGCCTGACTTTATAAAGTGTGTGTTTTTTTTATAAATGTGTGGTTGCCTTCTAGTCACTTTGCTCAGCGCGACTGCTTGTAGGCAGGCATGACGAGACTCTTCAGTCGACCCATGTTCAGGGGAGGTGGATTTAGTTTCCTGCACGCCTCGACCTAAGAGAGACGTAAGCGACGCCGCCTCTTAGCTCCGAAGCTCTTGCTTCTAGGCCGACAATTTTTGGAGCTGGAAGTGAACCGAATTCCGGAGCTAAGAGGCGGCGCCGCTGCGGTGTGAACAGGAAAAAACGGTACTTTTCAGGCTCCAGCTCCGAGCCGGAGCTGAAAACGCGTTGGTGTGAAAGGGGCATTTGTGTTTTGTTTTTACTGTGCCTGCCCACAGCCCTAAAGTGGCCATCTGCCGTCATGATAGCACGTACTGTGAGGGTCAAAGCCCCCACTTTAGATGACCAGCAGCCCCTCACCACTCTCCCTCATTGTCTTCCTTTTAATTATCCATGTGTCCTCTCTTTCTTCGTCTTTTATTCCGCTCCCGGTCCTCTCTGCCCTTTCTTTTACCAACTGAGTGACATCTGCTCCTTCTCCACTGTAATCAGATCCCACTTCCCACATAACATATTTTGACATTCACTTAGTGTGTTCACATTCGCCAGTGAGAGCAGTAGCAAAGGTTACAGTAAAAGACCCATTAGCTTTCCCTTGACATTTATCGTATTCTCTCATCCCTTTTCACATTGTAATTGTGTTTGCCGCAGATGTAGGGCACCTCTTGACTCCCCATTATGGCTAGATCCTTTTGTTAAAGATCTTCCCTCTTTCAACTCAACGGGATATATACCTGGCTGCTAAATCCTAAGAACTGTTACAGGATGTGTATTTTGAAAATTATGTAACTTTTATTTTTTTATTACATTTTTATATTTTTAATTATATCATAACTTAGTACCTTTTAATGCATGTAACATATGTAACATTAAGCTGTCTGTGGATCTTTTGTCTGCTGTAACTACGTACAGTTCCCCTGTGTGGGACTAATAAAGGTATTCTAATTCTGATAACACTTTTATTACATATTTGTCTTTTCCCGCAATTTGTTGAAAAGACTAGTAAGAGTTTTATGTATAATAGTTGCCTGTAGTGAAACTAACACACTTCTAATAATGTTCCATTGTAACACAATTGCTGTTTATTGTGCTTTCAAGTCAGACATGCCTAATTTTGTTAAGAGTCTTTTCAAAAAATGTACCAATACCAAAAGTCTTTGTTGGTTTCTTAGAAAATGTTTATACAAGTCTTCACAATAGCTCTGTTCTCCTCAACAGATTAAATTAATTCAATCTGCCTCCTGGGAAATATAAAAATTCCCAAAAGACAAGGCAAGTTGATTTATAAAGTGCATTTTAAGAACACGGTCACAAAAAAACATTAAAACTATGATGACATAGTGCATCAGAAACACATGATATACAGTCAATACAGACAGGGAGGAAAATTGCATAATTATTTGGGACAAAAAACACACCAATGCCAAAATCGTCAGGATATTTAGGTTAAAGAGGCTTTAATTTCCCTTTGGCTTGAATCACTCTTTAGGCGCGTTCACACCAAGTACTTTTCTCACAAAGGTTCCTGAGGACTATGATTTAGTTGCGTTCACACCAAAAAGTCCCAGGAACTAAATTAGTTCTAGAGAACCTTTTTTACCCCCTTTTCAGTCCCTGCTAGAGAGCAGGGACTTTCGTGGGAGAAAAAGGTTCCTGTTTCTGATTGGCTGGGCGGAATGCAAACCAACCCCCGTTAAACTCCCAAAAACGTTTGTGAAGCCGCCATTTTATTAGCATTATTAGCATTAGCCCAGCGCAGAAACGCAGAGAGACTAATTTATGTCAACACAAAATAAAACATGGGAGCGGTGGAGATGAGGAGGTGTCGGCGTTCTAGCCGTTTACTCGGAAGGCTTCAGTAGAAGCTGCTGGGAGTCCCAGCAGCTTCTACTGAAGCCAGTCCGTAACTCCGGGGATTTTGGGCGGCAGTATACGCCGTGAAGTTGTTTGCGGCCTGCCAGTAAACCCAAAGCAGAAGAAGAAGAAGTGACGTCAGCGGCTTCATTTGCCTAATCCACAATCCACCCCCATGAACTAATTTCCGGTGTGAACGCGATCTGTACTTAGTTAATGAGAACTAAAGAGTTCTCAGGAACCTTTGTGGGAAAAGTACTTGGTGTGAACGCGCCTAATGTCTCCTCTAACCTTTACACTGTGCCCCCCCACCCCACAGACTACAGTGGAGTCCAGTTGCAGGGATGCTGCAGCCAGAGCAGCCTGAACAGTAATGGCAGTCTTCCAGGAGCGGGCAGCCTGCGAGGGGTCCCGGAGCAGAGAGTGGCCAGCTGGGCCGCCTGCTTCGAACGCCTCCTCCAGGACCCAGTGGGGGTGCGCTACTTCTCGGTAAGATAAGAACGTTTCATAGGTGATTGGATTCAGGGTTGTGAAAATATCTGTTGACATGAAGTTTCATGTTTTAATTTTATTTCAATCTCAATGCGAGGTACGGCATTTGTATTGCAATCCTGTTGGGCAAATGACTGGAAAACGGGTATATTGGTAATACCAATTTCCCAGAGAACCTGAATGAGACATTGGCCTTGGCCGAGCTCTGCACTCTATTTGAGTTATTTATGTAATTGAAAGTGAAAAGTAACCTAACTCAATTGTGTAAGCAATAAAGACAAATGTTTTTTAGTTTCAGACTTTTTCCTACGTGTGCTTGGTGCTTTTCTATCAGCTGATCATTGACCATTATGGCATTACAACTCCTGCATTCTTATCCAGTTATCTGTCGTGTTAGAGTTAGACCACGTTTTAACATTAAACTGTTTACATGCAGTCTTTACATTTGAACATTTCACCTTTTTTGTCAGTATTTGAGAGTTTGCCCCCTCTTTATGGCTTGGATTGTGTTTTTTTCTACATTTATGACATGATTGAGAGACTTATTATTTAACCAAATCCAAGGCGAATATTTCAATAGTTCCGAACCAGTTCTCTATATCCAAACTTTTCATTACGGGCATTTCATTTATACAACCTCCCACAGAAAAGATGTGCCTCTTGAATTTAGCCTACAACACCTTCAGAAGGCTCAGCATTAGGTTCTGGCGTCCCGGAGGCCCCCTCGCTCCTCACCCCCCCTCAGCACTGATCAGATCCACCCACACTCTCCTGTGCCTACACCAATTTTGTTCACAGCATTTCACCTAAAAAACGTTTTCCTCACTACTGCAACAGCACAGAGAACATAAAAAAAAAAGCATGATCACCGGTTTGGGATCGTATTAAGACTCCTTCTGTTTCTCTCCACAGGAATTTCTCAAGAAAGAATTCAGTGAGGAGAATATCTTGTTCTGGCAGGCCTGTGAATACTTCAGTCATGTCCCTGCAGCTGATAAAAAGCAGGTAAGTCTAGTGTGTGAAGCTAAACCCACTGACTAAGACATGTAGACTGATTGGAAACACTCCTATCTTTTTTGTCCTATATCGACGTAACACAAAATTGAGTATCACCTCTACGAACAGAATAGATATCATACTGTTGTTCCTTAATCAAATGAGGTAAGATAAAAGGGGGGTAAACCTATCATCTATACCTAAAGCCAATATATATAATAAATCATTTTGTATAGAAGTCTTTGATATGATACAATACAATATACTTTACTGTCCCTGTAAGAACGTTTTTAGACTCTGTCCTGCTTCTCCGCATAAGATACAAATCCCACTTCCTGGTTGCATTTAAAAAACATTTACATTTTGAATTCTGTACATAAACATTCTCTCTTGACCCTGTACATTTATTTTGTGACCCTTATGAGTCCCACCTTCCAACAATAATGAAATGATGCTATTATTTTATGTGAAATACATCTTGGCTCTAATGCATCGTCCGCCCTCTGTCCTGCAGCTGTCTCAGAGAGCCGGAGAGATCTACAACAGCTTCCTGTCCAGCAAGGCCACCATGCCGGTCAACATCGACAGCCAGGCCCAGCTGGCCGACGACGTCCTCACCTCCCCGCGGCCCGACATGTTCAAGACGCAGCAGCTACAGGTACAGACACAACGAGAGTAGAAGTTGTAGTGAGCTCGTCTCTGCAAATAACATGTTGCTTCAACACGTCATGTCTTTGGTAGGGAAGAGCTGAATCAAGGCTGCTCTCAACATGTTGAAAGTCATAAATCTAAATAAGATATTCATTTTGGTTCTGCATGACATTCATTGTGTTTGTGTATACTGTTTCAGCCAAGTTGCTGATTAAGAAGGGCTAGACTAATGCTATCAGTGTTATACTGTTATTATTGAAGCATAATACCGATATTGTACTATTTGTTAAGTTGCAAAATAGGATTGATTCCAATCTGTGTGATCCAAACGTTTACAATAACTCCACAGCAATGGGGAGTCCAAAAGTCAAATTCATTGAAAAAGATAAATGCTATAATTTCCGAAATTCATAATACCTTTAAATCTAACACAAAGCATTAAGCCTTTCTGAGTACTGCGGTCAAAAAACGGTTAACTTTTAATAACTGCTAAGTGCACACTTTGGCGAAATGTTATTCATAAAAAAAAAGTTTATTAAATCCAAAAAGACAAACCATTTCACTAAAAACGAAGAGGGTGATGAATTCATAAAATATTAAACTTAAAAAATAATTAAAAAATCGAAGCCCCAGTTTTTGGTTGATTCATAGTTATTCCTATTAAATGTATTGCCATCATAAAATATGACGGCAGACATTCAAACCCTCAATAGAAGCCTAAAAACTGACCCTCAGCATTTCATAATATTAGTTTGATTTCTGATTTCTATTATTCTCATGATTTGCTTGCTCAGCATCACCGTGAATATCCGGTCATTTTCCTTGACAGTAGGGGGTTCCGTTCTCCTCTCGCCTTTAGTCACTCTGCATAACCATATTGGCTTTTCTCGATGGCCATCTGGGTTTGTTTACGAAAGGGCGCGGAGCCTTTACCAGAGAAATAAACACAAACTGGCATACGCCCACTGAGAAGCAAGCGCATACTGTACACACAGACACATAGACATGCATGTGTATATTTCCAGGCTGGACATGAGCATTTAAAAGTGTTGAGACACCTGTCATAACATGAGCGGTAACCATACGTTACCACCGGTAGTTTCTTCTCTTTTGTTTAATTTACTCTTCCTCACTCTTTTATTTTTGACCCTACATGCCTCTTTGTGTATCTCACCTCTTTCATTCCACCACTGTTTTTAAAAACCGCCCTTTTTCTTCTACAGATCTTTAATTTGATGAAGTTTGACAGTTATTCCCGATTCCTCAAGTCCTCCCTTTACCAAGAGTGCATGCGTGCCGAGGTGGATGGCCGATCTCTGCCGGACCCTTACCAGATTCCCTGCAGTCCTGCGCCCTCTAAACACAGCGCCAGCTCGGACCGCTCCTCCCTCTCCACTCCCAAAAAGGTAACACTGACCTTTTAAGCTGTATCACTAGAATAAATCATGGAGTAACAGCTTTGTTGACAGTCCTTTACAGCTGGTTACATCTTCCTTTTATGTTCTCCAACCAATAGGAGGCCAGAAAGCAGAGGTCAGGGAGGTCACTCACCGAAGACAAGGATGAGAGCGCCGATAAGAAACGCGGCTTCTTCTCGTGGTCCCGCAACAGGAGCTTTGGAAAGGGCCCCAAGAAGAAGGACATAGGAGACATAAACCTGGGTATGGAATGGATAAACAAGAACACTGGTAAAAAAAAAAAGTTTTCCACAAGCTTTCGCAACACTTCCAAAGAGCTGATGTGTCCTTGAAAAACACACCAATTTGATGCCAGCTCCGGGGTTGCCATGAGCTACATGCGGGGGAGGGATGTTGAAACACAGCTTGCCCGCAGTCATCAAAGTATTACACACGCAGCGCATGTACCCAAAAACACCTTTTGACAGCATTTTGACTCTAGTGCTATCAACAAAGGGCCAGTGTTTAAAGGTGGCGAAATACCAAAATGAGGTTGATATGATGATGGGAAGCCTTTGTTTGGGATTTTGATCATTATGATATCCAATTATAGCTGTAAGGCACAGAGAGAATCTGCACATCTTGAAAGGCTGCAATTGATAAAACCATTTTTTTTTTTAAATGTATTTTTAGATTTACAAGCGTTGTCAAATACATTAATGGTTTTATCAATTGCAGCCTTTCAAGATGTGCAGATTCTCTCTGTGCCNCAAAGACACGGAGGGGGAATAGAAAAATGAAATCCATCTGCAGGTGAGCTGTACACTATGAGCCAACACTCAAGCACAACACAACAAAAGATCCACGCTAAAGCTACACACAACAGAGCCCGTGAAGCAACAACACACCAAGCAGTGTTTCACCAACACAGAACACACACAGCGACACCCTGAGACGCGCGCACAGAGAAAAGTACACAAAGGAGTGGGAGCTGATGAGAGGAGGAAGCCACGAGAGAAAAGGAGACGAAGCTACAGAGAAGAGGAGGGGGTGGGGGGGCATGCGGAGGCGGGAAAAGGTTGTGGAGGTGGTGGTGAGAGAGAGAAAACTCACAAACGTGTAAAAAGACAGACGAGAGTGATTTCCAATTCTAACATTTATTAGATCGACTCAAATCACAGGTACAGAGATCATTGGCAGTGATTATCTACAACAGGTGTCTAAAGAGGGGACCCGGGGGGAAAGAGTGACAGGCAATCCAACAATGTCACCAGCGCTAAGGAGCACTTGTCCTCTCGGTGAATAATTATGTTCACCGTTTGCTCAAACGGCTGCAGCTGGAGACGACACCTTGGTAATGACTCACCGGATTTCCGAGGGTCTGACATTGTTGGATTGCTCTGAAATGAACGTGGTGGGATGGAGAGGAGCACAGCATTTGTTTAGTGATGACTGTTGTAATGCTGTCAAACAGTTTCATGGGTCTACTTGGCTACGATGGTTTCTAATTGTACATGATGAACCCATGATGGCAGGAAACACAGCTGCCAATCTCACTTTCAATGGACTCCACCACAGCATTCACTGACTTTCAAATATTGATTGGTAGTCTGTATGCACTATGCATGTATTATTCATATTCATTATCTCTGCAATCACCATCCTCATGCACCCAAAATAAACTAAATGTATTACTGGAATGAACTGACGCAACAGTTGGAAGTGACTTCCAGGTACTCGCTGAACAAAATATACACATCACTATTTACACACATGCTTTGCTAACTTTATGAAAAACAGTTTTCTTAAAGGAATGGCAAACTGACAATTTGTCATTAAAGTGCATCAGAGTCAGTGTAGAGGGAGTGTTACCGTTAAAGTGGTCGGGTTTGGACCACTGTGGAGGGAACGCACACGCACATACGACACACACGCAAACACACTGGTTGGGTTACACTGTCGAAATACCTGAAGTGGACTCTCCGCCTGCGTCTTGAGGCTGGGGGCAGGGCGGTGGGGGGGTGAAGTTGGGTTCTGGCAGGCTGCTGTTGAAGGACGGCATGGGGGACGACAACGAGGGCAGCAGGGTGCTGTTGGGGCTGCTGATGTGGCCCTCCCCCACCAGGGTCAGGTCGCTGTTGGTGTCCTCCTCCACGGTGCGGAGGCTGGGCCGGGTGTCCGAGGGCCGCGGGATGGGGGACAGGTGGGTGCCGAAGGTGGCGTGGCGCGTGGGCGGCATCAGGCACCGCCTCGTCGCGGAGTGTCCGTTGGCGCTGGAGCTGAGGGAGGAGTCGAGGCTCTCGGAGCGCAGGCTGGCGCTGAGAGCCACTCTGGAGGAGACACCGTTCTCCCGGCTCTGTTTCTTGGAGTCTGGAGTGGAGCAGGAGATGGCCGGGGTGAGACGCAGGAAGTCGGGAAGCACCAGGTCGTTTTTGTTCAGGAGGCCGCGCTGGTCGTTGGCTCGGGTGCTCTGCGCCCGGCTCAGGAGCTCAAAGAATTCTGCAACAAAACCAAAAAGAATCACTTTAACTCCTTCCGAATATGTTCAATCCTGGAAGAAAATATTAGTCAAAGTTTAACATGCAGCATAGCGGCCTCACACCTGACAGAGAAAATAACCCTAGTCCAGAGGCAAAGCAAAAGCTAAGAAATCCACCACAAAAACATCAAAAAGAGAAGAAGAAGAAGGAAGAGAGGGATTTACCTTCAGCTTCATCTATATTAATCTTTTTCTGTTTTCTCTTTTCCCCTGGGAGTGCTGAGTCTGGTCCACTCGCTTTCACAGAAAAGTCCTTTGGTGTTGACCTCTCATCTCCCTGCAGATGCAACAATAACAATGCACTCTGTTAGGGGATGGAGTGGGGGGGAGGAGGGTTTCGTAAGGAGTGGGGGGCAGGCTAAGCACGGGCTGAAGCAGAACGTCCAGATTGAATGAACCTTGTCCGTCTGTCGGAGCCTTTTTCTGGCCATGCTAACATCGATACGGAGTCCTATCTTTCTTCATAATAGCTCAAGCATGGAGAATACGAGCGGGTGAGTCAGCCACGGGCGGTGTTAGGGCGAAGAATACAAACAAATCAGGAAGTGCACACCAATGTAAAGCTTGTTGAAAAGTGTAAATGTGAGTGCACTGGCCCGCTGATTGATGAGGCTTAAAGGAGCAGAAGCAGAGCAGCAGTAGAAAAGGACAAATCACCACATCCCGACATTTGAAGCGACGTGAGAAAAAAGATATTGTAGGTACTCACAGCAGCAGAAAAACTTCTGGAGGGAGGGAGGTTCTTTAGGGAGGAAGACTTGGATTTATCTGCTTGAAACAAAGACAGAGAGAATAAAAGACATGTTATACATACAGAAGTTAAGGGTGCCAGATTGTGCTTTTTGGGGTTTCCCTTTTGCTGTAGTGTGTTATAAAGGTTTTTGTGCATTTCAATGGTCTGCAAAGGCTAATATTTTTTTATTTGTATTTACTTATAGAAGGACCATGCATACAAAAACATGAATCTCAGCAAAGAGAAGAGATGCAATATGCCAGATTATAGCTAATAGCTCATTTCCATCTGTGGTCCTCAAGACAGGTTCATAACAATCAATAAACAAATAATAAAATTGCATGATCTCTACACACTCCACCCCCCGCCCCCTGCCTGAAACGCCTCCATTGGTCTCCTATGTTTACTTCCGTAACATAGTGACATCACTATGTATCACTCGCGCTGTTATTGGCTAGCGCTCCAACACATTTTAAGTGATAGGAGGGACATCTCTAAGTTGGCCAATCACACTAGAGTTGGCCAGCTAACGAATCAGAGCAGACTGGTTTCAGACAGAGGGGGAAAAGAGGTGCTGTAACACAGGCAGTATGAGACAAATAAAAACCTTTTTGAATATGAAAGCAAGTAAACAAGTCGAAAAAAGTAAAACTTCTGGTGTCCATCCCATCACATCTTCTCTTTACATTTGAAATAAAAATGAATTCTTATTTTTGGTCATTTTTTGTATTCTTGTTTGATGGTCTCACCTTTCCCTGCAGCTGGATCAACCCTCTCCAAAACAACTCGCAGGCCATCCAAACTGGATATGGGGGCGCCTAGGTCCAAAGGCTCAGTTTCTCCACTCTGAAAGAAAGTCATATTTAATGGTTAACACCTTATGGCTAAGTATGTCTCAATTTGTTTTGGCTGTAATTGAGTTCACAAGCTGAATGTATAAACCGTATTTCAGGCTACTGTATAATAGAGTTATAATGCCTAGAAACCCAAAGGACTAAAATACATCCTCTGGCAGGAGTTGAGGGGAGGACTAAAAAGAGTTGGCATGTTTGAGGAGTGTCGTCATTTGTAATTATAGCCCTGCTGCTCCATCTTCGGGGACTGAGTCACAGCGCTAACCACCGTGTAGAGATGGAAAAGGATGCGGTCGCTTCCTTCCCCTGACCATGATACTCCACCCTGTGGCACCGTCACACACTGCACAAGATGCTGAACACACACACACAGGAGCTTCAAATAAACATGAAGGCATTGTAGCCACCGGGGGCGACTTACTATTTTGGCCACGAGATCGCTGAGGTGGAGGCCATATTTGGCCACTACGGGACGCAGGACCTCAGTGACGGGTTTGGTAGGTTTGGCCTTCAGACCCACGGAGCGGTTAATGGGGACCAGGTCCAATCTAGGAGCACAGAAAGAGCACGGGTAAATGTCAGCGGCGACATAAAAGCACACAGTGAGAAAGTGATATTTATTGGCAAGAAGAGAAACCATGGAAATCGGACGCAGCACCCCAGTTTGAGACCTGGCCGAGGCATTTAGAGAAGAATAGAATATCAAGGATCAATAGATTTCTTTTTCCTTTGTACAACGCTCCCTTGTACCCTTCTTTAGACGAAGGTGAAACTAGTAAAATATTAATCCTTTTTGACCTTATAACCCCTCCAGCTGTTTTCTTATCATGACGACCAATACATGTTTAATATAATTCTTTTAAGGGAGGGAAGTAGGCATGGATTTAATTGTATTTCTAAATGATTAACTTATTATTTGTAAAATGTAGTTTTCCGATCATTATTATTTAAAAAGATTCAGGTTGTGTCATACTATTAATAATATTAGCATGCCTGTATTGGTCTTCCTGGATCGGGTATTTCTTGTTTTCTTGTCTTGTTATGTTTGCAAAACCAATGTAAATTAATGTGTGAAGAGCTCTTTAAAGGAAATTGACAAATCAAAGGAAATGTTTAAGGAACATACCTAAACAACGTCCGCTTCTCCACTCTTAATTCTCGGGAGCTGAGGGTCATACAGTCTTGGTCCAACACCAAAGGCTGTGAGGAAAAAAGCAACATTAAAAAACATTAAAAAACACAAAAAAGCAACAAACCCAGAGCACTCCTTACCGTAAACTCTACAACACAGTAAACAAATGACTTCATCTGTTTTAGTGTCTTTGGTTAAATTAAGCTTTTTCCAATTAAGTTCCAACAATGACTACTCACAAGAAAATACATTGTTTTATTAGCTTGGTTCATCGCAAACAAAGGGTTGACTCAGTGATTGCATGAGGAGCTTGCCTGAGAGCTCTGTTTGCTGATCTATTAGCAGCAAGTTTCCAGCATTCATCAGTAAATGATTGTCTTACCTTCTCTCCTCCCACCAGGAAGAGGTCCACAGCAGCGATGTTGATGTTGATGCTCTGACAGAGGTCGTGGAGGACGTCCCTTATGGAGGCCCCGGGCCGGAGACTGATGGGAGAGCAGGAGCCATCGGGCAGCACCACGCTGCAGTGTTTGGGGGAGCGCTCCCATACTGAGTGGCGATTATCAGCCTAAAGAAGATAGACAAAAGGAGGCTTCATTAAAAGGACTGGAAGTGTTACAAAAGCCGCTTTCAAACCAAGTACTTTGCCATACTTAGTTCCCAGCACTGTTTTTTTTTTGTGTTGCCATAACTTACTCTCTCTCCGTTGGTGCGCGGGGCTAATGCTAATGCTAATAATGCTAATGCTTCACAAAACTTTTCAGAGTTTTACGGGGCTTGGTTTGCAATTCGCCCAGCCAATCAGAAATTGGAACTTTTTTCTCCCCATTAAAGTATCACCTCTCCAGTACCTCATTCACACCAACGGTGTTTCAGGGCCGGTTCGGAGATGGAGCAAAAGCACCACATACGTCACGCTTACGTCGAGGCGGGGGCAGGGGCAGGGGCAGGGGCAGGGGCAGGGGCAGGGGCGGGATCAACTCCTGAACAACAACAAAAAGCCGGCGTTTTATCCAGTTTGTACACAACGATGGAGAAACTTAACAAGCAGCAGTGGTCCACTGAAGAGACCAGCTACCTACTGGGAATCTGGTCTTCCGAAGAGGTACAGAGGAAGCTGGAGCACAATCGGCCATTGTTGTTGTTGTTGGTGTCAGCTGTGAGGGGTTTCCGCGCGGTTTGGCTTTATGAAGCAGGCACGCAAACGATGACGCAGCACCAGTCGGACTCTGTGATGTTCTAAAAGACCGGAGCTAAACCGAAGAACCGGTTCTGAACCTGAAAAGCTCTAGCACGGAGCTTGAACAGGAGTTGCGTTGGTGTGAATGAGGTACTGGCACTAAGGTAAAAGTTCTCATGAACTAAGTTCTCTTTTTGGTGTGAACGCAAAATCCCAGGAACTATCGGAACTAAATGGGAAAAGTTTGGGGAAAAGTACTCCGGTGTGAAACTGCCTATATACACGGCTTCAGTTGTAATTTATGCCACCCGTTAACTATGAGTGGGCTGACAAGTAAAAAACAATTACTCAGGCCTAATATGATAGCTGTACCAGACACTGGGCTCTGTGTTGCCATAGTGATTTGTCCAGAGGAATCTTACCTCGATCTTCCCAGCAGAGCAGGAAGTGGCCATCTCCAGACTGGTACCGGACGACAAGGAGCCCTGGGACTCCCTCCGCCCATTACTGCCCCAGTAGTCTGCACAAGAGAACACAGAGGAGGGTGAACTCATGCAGATAAAAGACTTTAGTCACTACTTTAAGAAAATAAAACATACAATATTTAACACCATGACAGCTTCAAACTATGGCATGACGTATAACAATGTTTTTAGAGTTATAATCAAAGTTTAACACCACAAAAAAGGTAACCAAAGAAGATATTTGCGTATAAACAGTGTCAATTGAATTGCAACTATATTTATTGAGAGACGGTACCGGTGTGAACAGTAGGTTCAACATAGCTCAAAAAATAATGATTGTAATATATATTCAAACTTCAAAGCAATAAATACACCAGAGTTTGACAAAAACTCTGGTGTATTTAAACATAAAACAACTTAAGCTTTAAAGAATATTTACAGAAAAATTAGGAATAATTTCTAATGTATTTGACAACGCTTGTAAATCTAAAAATACATTTAAAAAAAAAAATGGTTTTATCAATTGCAGCCTTTCAAATTAGTAACCTTAAAAAGGCACAATGAGTAGGTTGTTTTAAAAGATGTGCAGATTCTCTCTGTGCCTTACAGCTATAATTGGATATCATAATGATCAAAATCCCAAACAAAGGCTTCCCATCATCATATCAACCTCATTTTGGTATTTCGCCACCTTT
>NW_011353012.1:113998-129583 GCF_000735185.1 Notothenia coriiceps
CCCCCACCCCCCCCACACACTTCTGTGTTTTGAGATTGAAGGTAAACCAATCAAGTGGTGAATTGATTTGTAACGGTGGTGGTTGATTTGTTGACGTTTTCAGCAATACAAGGCTTTCTCTTTACAGATATGCAATTAGAGGTGACCTGTTTTTGATTCACGGCTTTAAATATAACTCTCAACACTTCTGTGATCCCGTGAAAGAGGATAATGACGCTCGACGACAACAAAGCCGGTGTTTATCACTTCAAAGCACTGTTTCAAAGCTGCATATCACTCTGACCTTTCTCTACATGAATAGCGAGTCTTTAATGCAAGGTGATACATGCAGAAGATGATGAGGAAGGATGGAAGCTCCTCCGCAGGCTCCCTCTTTTTCTCGTTGCTAAGTGCATCAGCCTGATTCTTCCCACCACTGGGCGCCATGGTAACCTTATCTGCGAGTTAACTGAGCTACAGATAGAAACTGTCACTGCTGGTTTTCATCCGTCTCCCAGACTATTACACCCTTTGTCCCAGCAGCTGAAAAAGACATTTAACATATCCATATTTCTAACACCTCGGGGA
The DNA here is from genome assembly GCF_000735185.1 of Notothenia coriiceps. Classification (NCBI taxonomy): domain Eukaryota; kingdom Metazoa; phylum Chordata; class Actinopteri; order Perciformes; family Nototheniidae; genus Notothenia; species Notothenia coriiceps. The sequence goes on from NW_011353012.1 coordinate 114,566, forward strand.
GGTTGGAAAAGTTAACACGCCTCCACTTTATCAAGTTGTTACTTCTTTATTCTGGTGCAAAGTCACGCTCGCTGCAGGCTTTATAAAGTGTTTAAGAGACAAACACCCACTGAATAAGTCGGTCAAGTTAACAATGGTTCAGGAGCAATTATGCTTTTTTACTGTCAGTTTATTTGTTTCTGTTAAAATGGCGCCCTCTGCTGTTCCCAGGAAATCAATAATTACTGCTGAGGTGGATCGACACGTTCTTAAGACATGAATAATAAAGTACAATAGAAAATAAGAGGATAAAGTCCAACTGTGTCTACATGAGCTCATGTGGATAAAATAAGTACTTTTCAAGTCATAAAAATGTATTGTTTCCTCTAATTCTACTGCAAAAAGGTCAAACTACACAAGGTAATTCATGCATTTTTAAAGGACACTGAAGAAGCTAAATAATTGTATTACGGGTAGAATTTGTCTTCTGAATACCCTGTAATCAGTATACGAATTAGCTTCTAAAACGGTGGCTCTATAAGGCAGAGTTATATTAGTACCAAGAGTATTTCTGGCTCGACAGTAAGTTGCATTTACTCTGCATATTTGGTGTAAATTACCCCCTGATTAGTCTGTTAGAATGAAACCAGAAGGCCTGCGGTCTGTATCTGGAGGCCTTTAGCAGGGGTCATCGGGATAATTTCCTAATTATTGCTGTAATCGCTTCACCCTGTCTGACACACTGTGAGTCATGAGGGGAGTGCCCACTAGGGGGCGACATCACACAGTGTAACTCCATCTGAGTGGCATGAACTCAATGCATAATAGTTTTGAGTCAGAAATTAAGGTAGGAATTGAGCCAGAACTGATTTAATTGAGGAAGGGTTTAAAGGTTAGATGCTTTCTGTTTTAATTCAGAGGAATAGTTTGGCTCATGTGGGGAAGTTGAAAGAATTCCTGGGAGTAAATCTACCCTGAGGCCGGGCTATCTACAAAAAGGGCTCAGTAATGACTGCCGTACACCTAAGGGACCATATGGTTCAGTTTTCCCGCCATCTTCCTCTTGTCAGCTCTCAAAGCCGGCAGATCTGACCCTGGGCCAGCCTTTATCATCCGTCTGGTGATCAGAGGAGGGCTGCGCACAGATTTTTGGCAGCACTTTCTGTAGCTGAGTGCGATCCAGGCTCTTTTTCAGCTCCAGGCTGCTGCCATGTCTGTGGACAAACCTCACCATAGGAGGCATGGCTGTGCCAAACAGCTCTGTTAAGGCCATCATGTTTGCATGTCACTGCCCAGACACCGAAAACATGCTTGGAAAAGGTGAAAAATTATGGCTGGGAGAAACACACTTAATCTTCTGAGGTGATCTTTTGTAGAGAAGGCAATACATCAGGCATAATTAAGCTATCTCAACATGTTCTTAATGTTTATTTAGTTAAAATGTATACATACGGTTTTAACATTTTGAACAAGACTTGGTAGCATGGTGCCTCAGTGTTTACATAGGACCTTCTTCTATTAGTATCAACATCTTGGAAGTCCCCTGTGACAGGGTGTTTCTTTGGGATAGGCTACAATGCATGCTGGGATAGGCTGCACCCCCCCTGCCTGACCCATAACAGTACAAAGTGAGTATGAAGCATGTGTTCACATCCTTTTTGGCTTGTGACAAGAACTGATACTGTCATTTATATGATCAGTTTTTATAGTAAATTAATCAAAAACAGAAGATTAGTTTTGATGAGTCCCAAAGACGCATATAATAATAATAATAATAATAATAATACATGGGACTTTTATAGCGCTTTTCATGAAACTCAAAGACGCTTTGACAGAGAATTAAGAAAAGACAACAAAAGAAAGACAAAGAAATACAAAAAGAGATAAACAAAACAGAAAATACGGGGGGAGGGGGGTGGTCAGTGGTTGAATGCAGTGTTGAACAGGTGGGTTTTGAGTGATGTTTTGAATGCTGTGAGGGAGGAAGAATCTCTGATGGATTGGGGTAGTGAGTTCCAGAGGGTGGGTGCAGCAACGGAGAAGGCTCTGTCGCCCCAAGACTTGAGGTTGGTCCGAGTGGGGAGGGACAGGAGGTTGGCAGTGGCAGAGCGGAGGGAGCGAGTGGGAGTGTGTCTGTGGAGGAGGTCAGTCAGGTAGGATGGGGCCAGGTTATGGAGGGCTTTGTACGTCATCAGGAGGATCTTGTACTGAATTCTCTGGGGGATGGGGAGCCAGTGGAGCTTGATGAGGACGGGTGTAATGTGTTCACGGATTCGGGTGTGGGTGAGTAGACGGGCGGCGGAGATCTGGATATATTGAAGTTTGTTGAGGATTTTTGCAGGTGAACCATAGAGGAGGCTGTTGCAATAGTCCAGACGGGAGGTGATGAAGGCGTGGATGAGGGTTTCGGCAGCAGTGGGAGAGAGGGATGGACGTAGACGGGCGATGTTTTTGAGGTGGAAGAAGGCTGTCTTTGTGATCTGTTTGATGTATCTGTTGTAGGAGAGGGTTTGGTCAAATATGATGCCTAGGTTCCGGATGTGAGGGGAGGTTTGAACTGGGAAGCCGTCTATGTTGAGGGTGAAGTTATGGATAGGTGTGGTGAGCTTTTTTTGTCCAATTATTATTATTTCAGATTTATCGCAGTTGAGTTTCAGGAAGTTAAGTTGGAGCCAGGATTTTATTTCAGTGATGCAGTTTGTCAGGATGGAGTGGGTAGCAGTGGAGATGGACTTGGTGGAGATGAGAAGCTGGATGTCGTCGGCAAAGCAGTGGAATTGAAGTCCATGACGGCGGATTATGTGACCAAGGGGAAGCAGGTAGAGGATGAAGAGGAGGGGGCCGAGAACTGAGCCTTGAGGGACACCTTGGGGGAGAGGAGCGGTGAGGGATTTGCAGTTATTGATGTAGATGAACTGGTTTCTGTCAGAGAGGTATGAAGTGAACCAAGAGAGGGCAGTGCCGGTGATGTTGAAGGTGGTTTCAAGACGGGTGAGGAGGATGGAGTGATTGATGGTGTCGAAGGCAGCGCTGAGGTCAAGGAGGATGAGGATGTTGAGGTTACCAGCATCGGAGGAGAGGAGAAGGTCATTTGTCATTTTGAGGAGTGCTGTTTCGGTACTGTGGTTTGAGCGGAATCCGGATTGAAAAGTTTCATAGAGGTTATTAGCAGAGAGATGATGCTTAAGTTGTGACGCTACAGCGCGTTCCAGAACTTTTGACAGAAAGGGTAGGTTCGAGATTAACATATTATTGATTTTTAACTATTTTGTGACATTTAATCGCAGTTGTACCCTTTTTAATAAGTACAAATGTTAACTTGTGACCTGTGTTAAGATTTACATATTAATGAGCACCTGAGGCATAATGTGATTTTGTAAATCTGAGGAAAACTATTTCAGAGGAAAATTGCAATTGTAAATTAACTTTTCGAAAATAATGGATTTTAAAAATATATTATGGGGTAGAGGATGGATGGATGAATACATTCATGGCTTTAAAGTAGAGCTGCAACAATCGACATACTAATGAATATGTATAAATAGTTCTTGGTTCAAAACTGGCAGTAAAAAAGGAAGTTTTACGCTTCTCAATACATAATAATAATAATAATAACATATTATGAATTCTGGGTTTTGGACTGACAAATCATGACATGTAAAGACATTACCTTGGAGGTGATTTTCATTCTTTTTTTAAATTGTTTAGATCAAACAATCAATTTATCTATGAAATGATTTGCAGCCAATTAATTATAAAAATAATCACTGTTGCATTCAATTTCAACTGTACACCAATTAATCATAATGTGTCACCTAGCAGCTCTGCACGGCAGCATCAATGCATCACATCCTGTGGAAACCCCTGTGATTAATATACCATCAAGTATATCTAATTCTAATCAAAGTCTCTCCTTATTTGCCTAAAACATGTCTAAATGATGTCTTTAAGCATCAGAGAACCCGTTGACAGTCGTTGAACAGTTATTGAAGCTGTTTCGTGTTCACCTTGGTGGATTCTGTTGTGCCGCAGTGGTTCTGCTGAGGGTCTGTGTAAGGTCAGCTGTTGGAGCTCACAGGCTTTGTTTACATCTGCGCCGAACAGCAGTGAATCACAGTCGGTGGAGTTGGGAGCGTCTATGTGTTGAAGTGCTGTGTTTGAGTCACTCGGGCCTCTGTGTTTAGAGTCTGTGGGACCACAGGGTTCACATGAGAAGTGGGGAGTTTATCAGTGACTGTAATGCCAACATCCTGGAAACATTGGGGTTTCAGCCCCATGAGTACACTTTCATGAGAAGAGGACGATTATTTTTTGCCCATCACCCTCTTAAAATGTGCTTTTATCTTTGGTTATTAAACAGTAAAAGCCTTTGATGAATACAGCTTGTTTGAAATGAAGCCCAAATTGTGAAGTTGTAATATACAACATGGGACAACTCATCCAAGTCCATTTATTAATATTTAATAATATCCATTCAGTTCTCCCCCATGGTTGGCAAGTGAGTTCAGCAAGTTTGAGCCAAGACATTTATGTCATCCAGATTGTCTTGACAACAGCTGTCCAGATTATGCAACTGTCACATTACACAAACATATTCAACTCAAGCGTTCATTTGAGCTACAATGCATGGGCAGCCACGCGATGGGTGACACGTTTCTTAGAGCCGCTGAAATGGAAAACACTCACGCATCTGGTCATGATGCAGTCTAATTAGAAGACATGGTCCAAATGAGTCAAAGTCGCAAAGAGATGGGATATATTCTTATAAATATGCTTTTAACCATAAATGGGTGCAGTGATCAATATTAAGTTACAAAAAATGAATCAAGTTTATAAGAAGTGAAACACTGAAAATAATCTCCCACATCTGTAGCCAAGCTCTGTTCTTTATTTCGATTTTTAGCTCAGTTTTGGTTTGTAAACCTTAAAACATCTGCTCCTATAAACTGGAGCTTGCAGCTGTTTTAATAAAAAAGATATGTGGGCTATGAGCCAAGCACGATAACATGATGGCAAAAACAAACTTTTCAAAAAACTTGTAATGGAGTGAATATTGAGCTTGGATTTATCAGAACACAAAAGAATTAAAGAAACAGTGTTTGTCGTGTCTTCTCGATGTGTAATTGAGTAACTGTAATCTATGTAATCCAAGTGGCCAAATCTATGAATGCCCCTTTCAGTGTTTTTGTCTTTGCACATTTTCAAATTAAATATTCAAATAGACATTGGCCGCCCATAAAGCATCAACTTATCTTCAATCTGTCTTTCCTTTCTCCCATGCACAGAGGGAAAAACAAAACCAAGCTCTGACACCAAATCAGCCACCGACAGAGCCGACGCTGCACAGACGGCTCCGGAGGTGATGGATGTGGAGGGGGTCCATCTGGAGGAGGGGACACTGGAAACATCCCAGGGAGAGGAGTCTGAGCTCAGCCTAAGCTTCCAGGGCTACGTGGCTGAGCTGCGGCAGTGCCAGAGCAAGCTGAGGAGCACCCAGATACCCCAGAGTGGCCGGAACCCACCAGAGGGCCAGGACTGCCAGACAGACCTTTACAAGGCCACAATCGTCTAAAGGGAAACCCCACTGCTGCACTTTTTAAGCCTAAGGCACTGTCAAACGATGGGCTGCATGTACACTCCAAAAAAAAGTCAATATTATGGTGATAGATATTGTATATTTGTTACGAATTCTGGCGTATTCTTGTCGATTTTTAGTACTGGTTGTAATTTTTAGGCAGTGATGTTTTTGTTATGCTTTAGTTTAATAATGAAGTTCAAAATCATTCTATTGTGAGCCATGTTAGACTAAGGACAACAATGGAAGAAGCCTGAAATTAACTTAATGGTACCAGTTTCTAATAGGCATTTAGGATTGAAAGTTGTCATTATTGGGTTTATTATAAATGTAACTCTCTTATAAGCTATCAGTATGAATTGAACAGCTAAATTAAAATACCTTGATTATGCCATCAATTACATTTAAAGACACTCGCCGGTTAGGAAAATTGTGAGATGTAGATGAGAAGCTCTGAACAAATGTATTGAATGAACTCAAAAGTATAACCAAAATCTAAAATAATACCATTAATTAAGCTATTCATTGCAACTTAAAGTTTGAACAAAAAATCTTGACCTAATGTCAATTTACTAGCTTTTCTTCTGCTGAGGAAGGCTGTGAGATATAGTGGAAAGATAAAAAATATTCATCTAGTAAGAGCACCTTGGGCTAAAACATTTTTGTCAAACTACTGTTACCCTGTTAGAAAGTGGTACCAAATGTTCTGGCATCATATGCTAGATCGTACTTTGTTATAGGATCAAAAGGGAGGTAAATCACAATTTTTCTTGCATATTTAAGTTTTTTTGTATATATTTTCTTCTTATGTTTTACAGATAATACATGATGGTACCTTTGTTGCCTGTACTTCCTGCTTCTGTGGTTGTGTGAGGTTGTCCACATGTTGAATGATTAAAAAGCTTTGTTTGCTGTAATTCGAATCAAAAGTTCTCTTTTCGTTTGTAAGTGCATAATTTATAGGATTAATTCATTGTTTTATGTCAGAAAAGGAATCCTTTAACATCCTGTAATAACCCCCTAAACACCCTTGTGAAAAAATAGTTGAAATACTCCTCTGTTGTACTTTATTACCCCAAGTCTTACATAAAACAATCTCTGCCCTGAATTCTTCTTCTTCTCGTCATATTTGGCCAGCTTAATGTGTTTGCTAAGTTAGTGGGACTTGTAAATAATTAACGTTGGAGGTGTCTTAGTTGAACAATTTTACCTTCACCTGGGATTTTTTTTTTTTTTTTACCAATGCAAGGTGCTGTTCAATTGTCCAACCTCCTCTTTGTATTGTTAGCTCAGCATCTGGAAGGAGATCATTACAGCTGGGGAAAATTAGAGGTTAGATGATGGGAATGGGTAGTTTGTCTTGACACAGCATGTCACTGCTGGAATGCCGACAACACACAAGGTTGGTTGGGCTCTTCACTTTCATACTTGTCCTATTTCAAAGGGCCTGTAATTATTGAGTTCTAGATGAGAACTGTACTTTCTGCCTTATCCTTGATTCACCTTACATTTGGCTTATCTGATTTTAAAAACAAGATATAACCCAATGGCCCATCTGTGAATGTTTTTATGCCTAGACTGCTTCCACATTGTGCTCTTTTGTTGTGACATCAGCTAGCACTACTTTTCCCAGGGTAACATACTGTCTGTGACAAGTAGGTATCGGCAGTTAAACAGCACTGTTTGTTAGCACACCAAATGCCAGCTTTCCTCTTTAGCTTAGCGTTATTTAAGCTAACTTCTAAGCATGCTTAAACATCGGCATGACTCATGGTACTTGACTTAATTTCCTCTGCAATTAATTATAAAATGATCACGACAGCCTTGAACTTCCAAGTCAAACTTTGTTCAACCCATTTACTTTAATTCGTTTAGAATACATTATGTGGGACCCGTAAGGTTAGCATTTCTGTTTGGGACACGCGTTAGCTAAAGTTAACTGGGCTAAAGACACGAGCTAACTAATGAATTTGATGTCAGAATTAAAATTGAACTTAGTCGTGGTTTCTCCTGTAAGTGTTCATTTAAAAAGGGGTTGTTATAATACTGTATGTCAATTGGTTTAATTATATTACTGAGGCTACATCACGTTACTTAACAGTAGAGTTAGCCTAATATGTTTTAACTAGACCTCAACATGCATTAATCCCATTAGTTTAGTTAACCTGCAATTTACTGCTGGTGATAAACTTACAAAGACATGTCAAAAGTTACTATTATATTATTCAGTCTTTATTAACTAAACAAGTTTACAAAATCCAGACACCACAGTTGACACATATCATATGAGGCATAAAGTTAAGTGACACTGCAGTACAAAAAAGTTACTTTAACACGGTGCCTGAGTCTGAAAAGTTGGGAGTTTGCAGCAGATAGTCCCCCCGCCTCTGCCTCTGGAAAGTTTTGGTCTGTGCTCTCTCCATGGATAACTAACAATGATAAACCGTGGGCGTCTGCAGAGAGGTGCAGAGGGAACACCAGTCGGGATATAGGATGCCTCGGAGATAGACGAGCCCAATGACGCAACGGGTTTACTCAATACATCTTGAAAGTGCGAGGGACAGGATAATACTTGCAGGGTTTCCCACGTCTCCTATGACCCAACGCAGGCTGATCACTTGGAAACTGACAGATATAACGTGACAGGCTCACAGATCCTCCTCGGACTTCTGGAAACAAGCTTCTCCGGATGGACCAACAAACTTTCATGATGGCATACTTTGTATTACTTTTTCTACCTTGTGTTTTCAGTTCAAGGGGGGTAAGTTTTAACCACCCTACCTACTTGTTTTAATCAATTTGGCGTGAAAAGTGAATTGCAATAACTTATTTTCACTTATTTCAGCGCATACTGTCTGCTCGGTATGAATCCATGACCTCACAAGTGCCATACAGCGGGGTCCGGAAAGGTAGGGTTTACCTAAGTCCTGGGTTTGATTTAGATGAGAAAAGAGGGATGGTGCACATTTAACTGGCAGTGAATGTCATATATTTTTAGCTTACAGATAAAGTTGTGGGTGCAACTTTAACTGTAATCCCTTCGGAGTTAGTGCTTGTATAGGTCTGTTACCTGTAGATTTAGGTATCTAGGGAGATGGATTTACTATTCAATGATCAGAGCTATTCAAAGTCAAAGGAGTCTTTGTGTTTGAGGTGCAGGGGGGGAATTGCATTTTTTTCCAGCCAGTTTCTGATTTCACTCGTTTGTGTTCTCTGAAAATCACTAACAAGCTGTGTTTTCTTTCACTGTTGCCAGTTCTAACAACAGACAACAAAGAATGTAAATTCCCATTTCGTCAGGGGGGAAGAATTCATCACCACTGCCTCACCATCCGGTCCTCCAAACCCTGGTGAGTTTTTATTTTTTCACAATCAACCACCTGTGTGTAATGGTAATAACTTACCACACACTTGCCTTAGACCACACGTGACAGGTAGAAGTGCTGCCTCGTCACATTTTGGTTTTGTGCTGACTCACACGCCTTGTATACTTCATCCTAACGCCGACCGCAGGTGTTACGTTTTAGGTGTTTGTATGAATTATCCTCAAGTTGGCATGACATTGAAATTAACAAAAACACTGGTTTTTTCCATCATGCAATGCGGTAATTGAAGTGATTTCCTGATGACACTAGTGCAGTGTGTAATTGGGGTGTGTAGTGGCTGCCAATTACAGTCACAGTAATGGGGGATTTACTGTGTCATAGGGGAACATAATGCCATTTTTTAATAAGCTAATTTGCTTTAATTAATTGCTCATTGCTGGATGGCCGTCTAATGATTTGTGTGCCCTGTCAGGAATATTATAATAGTTGTATTACACTTATTAAAGGTGACATTAGATAGAGTATAGAAAATCCTCTGTAAACTGTTGCTGTGGCTGTAGTTCATACATTCTCATCCTTCGGGTGAATAAACAGCTGTCACAGTTAAACCACATTTGTATTGTTTTAGATTGTGTTTTAGCAACATAATCTTCCTTTTTTATTAGATTTTTCTATTTTGGAAAACTTGCTGACAGGCTTTTCCAGTCTTCATTCTTTGGAATTGAGACAAGAAGGGTGGGTGCCAGCAAGTTGGAGCAACATGAATGCAATTATATATGGCCCAACATCCCGGTCCACCTATACTGCAATGTGACCCTGCATGTTTTTGCGATGCGTTCATGAGCTCAGCGTCAGGAGAGGTTTGTCATTATACTGCAGATTAACCGAGCGGTCCAGGACCAGGAGTATACCGATGTTGCTTTGATTAAAGAAGTGGATGATTGACAGAGTAAGAGAGTGTCAGTCGGTTGTGGTTTAATGAGGTTTTCTTTTTCTCACAGAATCAAAGTGGCATTCAAAAGTACCGCATTTCAGTTACAAAGAAATTGTTAGTGCGGCTTGTTAGTACTTGTTGCTTGTAAGACGTCGTTTAAGGGTGAATAAAAGACTCTCTCGATATAAGTGGGTTTATGTCATAAAAGCAGTTAATGCTTATTGTGAAACTGTTAATGGAAAAAATAAGCAGGTAGTTGTGTCTCTATTTGAATGCCAAGAACAACACTAAGCGTCAACTTTTTGAGGCAGAACTAGAGCTAAATGCTAAAATCAGCAAGCTAACATACTCATTTAAAAAAATGTGCTTATGTTTAGGTAATGTTAAGCATATTCACCAGCTTTCTAACTAGCACTAAACATAAAGTGCATTTGAGGATAATGGGAGTGTACTTAGTTTTGCACAATTTATTATTAAAAAAAAAGTATTGGACGCACTGAAGAGGATCATCAAGAGCTCAGTAAGTAAGAATTCATCTTGAAGGAGGGTTAATGTCTCTATCAAATTACATGTCAACCAATCCTATAGCTGTTAAGGCATTCCCTTTCCATGAATTTCTCTTAAAAAAGCCAAATTAATCTGTCAAAATGAGTTTTCAATCTATAAAGCAATATTATGAATTGGCCCAGAAATTGCTACAAAGAAAGAATTATGAATGTATATTAGGGTTGCACCAAAGTGAAATTCTGGGCGGTTATGACTGAAGAATTGTTAACAGATTGCAGTAACTGATGTATTCAGTTTTTGTTATGGATACTGTTTTTGTGGTTATATATATAAAAAAAAATAATTGAACTGATCGGAAATTGTTAAGTTCTTTGTTGCACTCATCTTGCAATAAGCACAAACTGAATCTTACAAACTTATGAAACAGCCTCTTAAGTAATCTTTTTATTTTATTAATATTTATAAAGTGTGTTCAACCTGCTATACAGCGACCTTTACCTTTAGCATACTGTACTTAATATTAAAGATACTGTGAGCATCTCTACCTTGTGGCCGCTCTATCTCTCATGTGGTTTGAATATCAACATGTTGTCTACTGATGTTTTGCAGATAGATCAGTGCAACTGCATGATTTACTCTAGGGATGCTCCGATCGATCGATATCGGCCGATCGATATCGGCCGATCGATCGGTGCTCTCTAAAAATGCTGATCGCATGACATAAAATACATGACACTTTTCTCTGTGTGCGGCAAAATAAGCTCGCCAAAATGGCTTCACCGGTCTGGCAGTATTTTAGGGTGTCCGAAAAAGACAATAAAAAAGGGACTCATCTAGAGACTCTGCACCGTGCTCTGATGCTGTTGCTTTCTGCTTTATGAACGTGGACAACAGAAAAAAAAATATTCTTCATGACCAAAGTTGGAATTGAAATAAAAAAGAAAAGTGAAATTTATGCTCGTCACCCTCTGAGGGTGACGAGCATAAATTTCACTTTTCTTTTTTATTTCAATTCCAACTTTGGTCATGAAGAATATTTTTTTTTCTGTTGTCCACGTTCATAAAGCAGNACACACACACACACACACACACACACACACACACACACACACACACACACACACGCAGAAACATGCAAGACAAATATGTGTCAATCATGTCTTGATTTCCCAATGAAGTATGTCAGCGACATGAATACAGTTAGACAATGACAGGTTACTTTCTTTCACTCTCAAATTAGTCAGAACACGTCTTAAAAAAAAAATCAGTTTCAGCAGCTCGCTCTTGTTTCCACCTGCCACCATTAATCAAACCATTATCACACACACATGAATGAACAAGAATGCACTGTGTGAACATGAACACGTGACTGATACACTTAGAGAGAATGACTTCCTGCTACTACAGGTCTGCTTTCACTCACCGACGCTGCAGTGGGGGCCACCGTAGCCCCACCTGCAGTTACACACCTCCTTTCGGGTGGCTGTGATCCGTCGACACGTCCCGTCGTTCTGACAAGGGTTTGAACGGCACACTGAACACACAAAGGCAAAACAGGGCACATCATATTCAGCGTTCATACTGTTTATTTCCACAAAATGTATGTCTGTACTATGCGTGTTCAACGATAAGAGATTGTTTGGTCCATTTAGGGATGTGGAAACAAGCCATTAACAAAACACTGACATATCATATATGGCGTTTGTTGACAGGCAGCTTATTTACACATGTAGCAGATACAAAGCCACATCATCAATCACTTAATAATTTGCTTTTGGGCACCTCATCAAAGCTCAATATTTCCTCTCTTTTAGCTCCTATTTTGGTCTCTACCACGCTTTTAGCCGTAACAAGCAGCTGTTTGTTTTTATAGAACAAAGTGTTGATAAATGACACTATTTACATAGCAACAAACACCAGATAGACAAAGTTAGCAACCAGCTCGTCAACATAGCAGAGCATTTAGCAGCTAAAGGGACAAGAGATATTTCCCTTAATAGTTGGTCTGCTTGTTGTGTAAATATGAAAACAAATTCTAAAATGAGCTCCATGCAGCTTTGAAAGGTGACAATACTCTATGTTAATGTAATATCGTCAGCAAGCTGTGCTGGTCTTAAGAGACAAGAAAGTAATTGAATGCCGCTTAAATTAAATAAATGAACCTGAACCTCGTGACGCAACATCTGTATATCTCTGCACGAGAACTCAAAATAAACATAAGTGCAATTACATTCCAAAGCTGAATCTAAGGTCATGCAGGTGCATTCAGCTTAAAGGAGATCTTTTTTCTCCCAATGTAAGATAAGCCCCTACCATCACGACAAAAAGCGGTTTCGGCTCACGGAGCATGAAACCGACTCCCTGCTCCCTCTTTTATGCCGGGGAATCTGATTAATGCCCAAGAACATCCTCCCCATAGAGATGAAAGTACCTCATGGACCCGTGGGGTGTGTCCTAAAACACCATTCCTGAGTCACAGTGAGTCATATAATCTGTCTTTTCTTCCACGGCAAAGTTAGGCTTGTAACTATGGAGCCGTGATCAAAGAGAGAAAGCCTGTCCCCGGGCTGGGAGGAGACCTGACACTTGTATCTTTTGAGGTTTGATAAGTAAGAAAAAGCTTGTGAAAAAAAGGCATCTTTCCTTAGAGTGCACTATTCTCCATTTGTAGTTAGTTAATGTGTGTCTCCTGCAAATGTGGCTTATTCTTCTTCATGCAAGGTAAAGAAGGTTCACCTAACTGACAGTTTGTGGAAGTAGTGCATAGTGTTTAGGTTACGGTAAATACATCCTCATCTTGGGTTTCACTCATCGTCTCAACAAAAGCACAGGATTGAAGCAGCTGAAAACACGTCTTACTTGTGTAGCGGACTCTTTCACACTCGATTTCCCCCGCCACACATGTGCACTGTTCCACATTACGGAGGTGAATTCGTCCCCAAGTCTCTCCGGCTTCATAATAGTGCAGGTGTACCATTTCATAGCATTTCTCTGTGGACGCATGAAAGGCAATAGGTTGAAATGTGAGAGGGTATTGAAGAGCTCAATGGAGCGCGCAGAGCAACGTCTCATGGCTGAGCTGAGCAAGATGCATTCAAATTAGAAACATTTGTGTGTCTTTTTGGTGTTTATGTTTGATTGAGAGCCATTCAAAAAGGACTTTGAGTGAGTGATTTGCAAAATGACTCATAACAGACCTGTGTGAAATTAAAGGGGAAACTTCTTTAACAGAGATAAGAGAGGGAAGAAGTAAAGCCTGACATCTTTTCTAGGTCTTTGAAATAAGAGCTTGACAAACAAGATTTTAAATAAAAAGAAGAAATCATTTTAATATGACCAATCTGCAAATCATGTGACATAAAAAGCCATTGAAAGGCTTTTTTAATATTGTTTTGACACTTTCGCACTAACAATTCCCAAAGCTTTTCCGACAGGGAGCATAATGCCTTTTTCCAATGTGCGTTATTGAACTGAATTCAACCTACAAAACTTAATTTACTGATGAATACCATCAAGCTCTTGGAAAAAGCCAGTTCCTTAACCTGCTTTTCAGAGGTGAAGAATTCATTTTGGGGCTCATTTTTCAACATGACTAGGAATAAAGTTATCAGATTGAAATCATAACCCTCTGCATATGTTTCCTATAAACATAATCAGACAAATTGCAGAGTTTGTACATTTGAAAGTTATCAAAGAACCTTTATTTTCTTTTGCGGCAGTAAGTATGTAAGCTTCCTGATTTGCAAAATGATAAGAAAACACTGAATGAAGGCACAATTAAAAAGGGATGGCCATGAGAGTCTGATGTGTTGTGTTAAGATTGAATGGAGGATATATATAACAAAACAGTGGAAGTCATGTCATTCATAAAGAATAACTATCTCAGAGTGTACATACTGTGCTCACAGTGTGTGCCAGTGAAGCTCTCCGGACAGGAGCACTCAGCAGACTTATTAGTGTGTGGGATCCGTGTGCAGACCCCTCCATTCTGACAGAGGGTCACCTGACATGGGTCTGTGATTCTGCGCGACATGTGGACAGAAACTGAAACACATCAACATGGACGGACACAGTTAGAGGATAGCCATGACAGTATCATGATTGATTAACTGCACTGTGTTTAGTACACTTACCATCTGGATTCATTTTCTGTGGCGCACAGAAACCGTACTGCCGGTCCCGATCGAAATTATGAGTGAGGGAGCACCTGCAACAGAGGAGTAATATAATAGAGTCTCCAGCATGTCACCGAGATTAAAAAAAGGAGACATTTGCATCGAGATTAGGGTTTGGCAATATCCTAATGTTACCGTGAAAAATACATCAACTGTCTGAGATTGTTAGACGATGTTCCAGTGTGTCTCAGCCTTTGACAACTCAGTATGCATGCAGCATGAGTAAATTAGGGATGCACCGATTTTTGGGGCCGATACAGATCGCCGATCTGATCGAGTGGGCGGGGCCATTTTTTTTTCTGTTGTCCACATTCATAAAGCAGAAAGCAACAGCATCAGAGCACGGTGCAGAGTCTCTAGATGAGTCCCTTTTTTATTGTCTTTTTCGGACACCCTAAAATACTGCCAGACCGGTGAAGCCATTTTGGCGAGCTTATTTTGCTGCACACAGAGAAAAGTGTCATGTATTTTATGTCATGCGATCAGCATTTTTAGAGAGCACCGATCGATCGGCCGATATCG
>NW_011353012.1:129650-170769 GCF_000735185.1 Notothenia coriiceps
AGAGAGAGAGAGAGAGAGAGAGAGAGAGAGAGAGCATTTCTCCCGTGTTATCCAAAGTTAATGTAAACTTGAATAATGTACTTCATTTGAATGTAATAATGATGTTGGTTGTTGTNGTAACCTGTCATTGTCTAACTGTATTCATGTCGCTGACATACTTCATTGGGAAATCAAGACATGATTGACACATATTTTGTCTTGCATGTTTCTGCCTGTGTGTGTGTGTGTGTGTGTGTGTGTGTGTGTGTGTGTGTGTGTGTGTGTGTGTGTGTGTGTGTGTGTGTGTGTGTGTGTGTGTGTGTGTGTGTGTGTGTGTGCAGAGCCAGAGTCAGAGTGCTACACCGGCAGGGGCACAGATTACAGAGGGGTGGTGGACACGACGGTGTCCGGCACCCGCTGTATGGCCTGGAACTCAGACCTGCTGTACGATGAGCTGCACGTGGGCACGGTGGAAAACTCGGCCCGCAAAGGCCTCGGGAATCATGCCTACTGCAGGTGTGTGTGGAAACATCCCGCTAATTCTAGTAGCAACATGACAAATGAAACAAAGTTATTCTAAGATTTGAATGTGCACAAGCTGGCTTATTTGGTTAGATTTCCACATATTCTTCCAATAAATTAGACTTTTTCTAACTTTATTCTGAGCTTATCTGTGGAGTTCACATGCTAACACCTGTTGCTCAATCATCAGAGGCAACCAGCAGACATGAAACCACCGCGAGCGTTAAGCAAGCACATGGTGAATCACGCCTGTATACAATTTTAAAAATAATATCTCCTCTGCATTTGCCCTCCTTGCTTTTTTCAGTCATTTTTGTTGCTATGACAACCAAGCAGCCATATGGCATGCCCACAGCAATTAGTATGTGACCTAAAAAGTCCCAAACATTAAGTTACAAGTAGTTATTGGGATTTGGTCACAAACACACGTTTCGAATCCGAGTGACTATTTGCCTTTCTGATTCAAGTCCTATATAACAACTCAGTGAGACATTATTCCTAATTATTCAAATGTGAGAGCAACAAAATTGAAATAATTCTCCGCTCGTAATTTAAGAGATGGTGCCGTTAAGTTTATGTGAGTAATCTGCAGTGTTATAATCAAAGGTGGCACACCTACACACACTCTGTCCGCTGTGTTCCCGTGTGTGCAGAAACCCAGATAAAGACAAGATGCCGTGGTGCTACACGCTAAATAACGGTGCCATCTCCTGGGAGCACTGTGACGTCCCCGCCTGTGTGATGTCTGTGTGTGAGTAAACGGAGAAGTTTGATCATCTAGTTTTGTAAGCAGTGGGACCATGTGTTTTTGGGACATTTTCTCAGGCCTCATTGGAAATCATAGAGCGTTGAAGAACATATTAGCATCTGTATTTAGTTTGTCATGTAGTTGGTGTTATCACTACAAGTGTTTTGAGATACTTTGAAGCTCGTCCATGGGTTTTAGGAGTAATAATCTGTTAGCTTAGTCAGTTTTATTGTGCTTTTCTCACTGCGGATACATTCTGGAACAATCCGCTTTCCATTTATTATTAAGCTTGGTTATTATTGTGTCTTGTTTACGTAAATGTATGTAACTTTATAAAGCATGGCGTATTCATTAAGCTGTCCTATGTGAAGATTGAACTCATCATTAGAAGGTATGAAAAGATTAGGAGCAGCTTTTCAGGGAGGCCATTATTGACAATGGTTAATCTATTTGTTTTGATTATGAAACACAGTCAGTGACACAATCAAAACAGATCAACTGCTCATTCAAGGCCTCCGCTTTTAATTAGAAATGCAGTGTTTGGGATCATAACAGAGAGCGCGGGGAACACAGCGAATCTCCGTTGAGTCATGCTGCTCCGAAAAAGTTGAATACAGCAGAGTTGACTGCTTTTGGCAGGGCGCTTTTTTACAACGTGGGCTGGATGAGATAAGGGGGCTTAGGCATGACTCACCCTGAATCAACATGTCATGTCAGGTGCAGCTCCATGTTTATGTGGTGAGTGGGATTTGGCACCGTCAGCCGTGTGTCCCGAATCTGCCAGGGGGATGCACAGAATCCACAAGCTTTTCCCATCTGCCGCGCTCCCTTGAACACATGGTTTCTAGCATGGGGTTGCTCTTCTGATATATCATTATTTTCCTATAGAACAGCCTTTTTTGCTTTCTTACAGGGGAGAATCAGCCTGTGACACACAAGAAAATATTCAGAAGAGGTATTTAGGAAGTGTGTTAGCATCATACTCTAGCTTTTAGATGAATATGTAGTCGTGTAGGTTGGTGTAGTTAGGGCTGCACAATTAAAATCAAAATAAGTAATTGCTTTTTGTTTTTATTGGAATGAAATTGCAATCACGATATAATTGGCAGTATAAGAGGGAATGATCATTTTTGAAACACTATTCACATTTTCATTGAAAAATATTAAAAGGTCATGTTGGGATTCTTTGTTTTTAAATTTAGTTTGCGATAGCAATATTTTACTCTATATTTTGTCATATTTGTCTTTATCGAATATTGGGCTTACTGCAATCTGGACATTGCACTAGTCAGTATTGCGATTTCTACACAATTTCAATTAGTTGTGCAGCCCTAGTTTTAGTTCTACAAAATTTAGTTTATAGTTCAATTATGCCATTGAATCTGAAATAATCATGCACTTCTACTTGTTTCCTCATGTAGCCTTTTCACGAAGGATTATGCCATTTAATGTCCCGAAGCCTTCCAATCGCGGTAAAAAGCATGTGTGTGGGAAAAGGCACGAGAAGAGGTTATCGATAGCCAAGGGCCGGATAATGGCCGGAAACTCAGCGCTGCCAGGGACTCACCCCTGGATGGCAGCCATTTACATCGGAGAGAAAGGCTTCTGCGGCGGCACTCTGGTCTCCTCCTGCTGGATCGTCTCTGCGGCTCACTGCTTCTTCAGCAAGTATGTCATGGACGCATTCCAGCTGTAATGGTTGCACATTTTTGTACTTATGTCACTGCAAAGACAATGGTTTGGTAGCCCTGTTTAGTCGACATACCTTACATAGTTTTGTATTAACAGAGTGTGGAAAAATATAAATCTCCCACCAAGTTCCTGCTGAAAATATGGTACCAAAAAGACATTTATAGATCAGACGGGAGCATTATTTACACAATGTTTACTATCCGTCGCAGAGGTCGCAACTCAGAAGGCCCGTGATTCAAAGGCTTTGACTCCTCATCATCACAGCTTTACGAAGGTGCTATATTTAGACGTCCAGTTCGAGGAAAACCTAAAAACGGCCCACGCACAGATGCTGTTTACATGCATGAGCATACATTTCTCTCTTGATGTCAGCAAACAGGCATCTGGTGTCATTGTTCAAGTTCAAAGATCTTTGGCTAACGCATTACATCATCGAGTTGGACATCACTGAATGGAAATTGGAGTGTTTAGCAGTTTACTATAAGGATACGGCACATGATATCTGCTTTCAGCTAAACAAAGCAGAACAAGAGTCCACAATGTTCCTAATACCCCGCAGAACAAACTAATTAATGAACACCATATTGGAGATTAGCTATTATTAGAGTCTTGGGTCGAGAAGTGTTAATATTGTCCTCAGGGAAAGCTAGGACGTATGGATGCTTCAAGGTACCGGATAAATATAATGGAAATCGGCCCATTACATTTTAATACGTCCTGTGTAAACGTGACATTTTAGTTTAACGGTGGTGCCAAAATAAAGGTTTTAACTCATCCTCTGGGGATCAAAGTTAATCGAAGTAATTTTAGCCGGTAGTTGTCGAGGCTTCTGGACTGAAATGTCTGGTAAACAGATGGACATTATGAGTAAATACTTGGCATTACCATCTACTGATAATAATGTGTCTTCCTTTAGCCCCCTGAGGTCTCAGCTGAGGGTGGTGCTCGGCCAGCAGAGTTTCAACGTCACGGGTCCAAACACCAGGACGTTCGGAGTGCAGGAGTACATCTTAACAAAACAGTTCTCAGTGTTTAATCCAACACTACATGACATTGGTAAGCACTAAACGGACACACACACAGAAACACACACACCAGTGACTCAAGTAAATACCTCCTGTCCCCATTCAGAAACACACAAACTCACTTAAGACCCCAGTTTGCGTGCACAGCTGTGCGTCACTGAGCAGCTGTTTCCCTGTGCTCCCCCGCATGAACACACACACTGACTTCTTCACACACACAAACGTTTTCATTGGTCAACACTTGTGTCATCGTTTAACTACGCTTTTTGTCACCGGTTTCATAACGTCGCGTTTATTGTTTTGCAGCTCTGATTAAGCTGGCGAAGCAGGACGGGCGGTGCGTGAGGAGAACTCCGTTCATCAGACCCATCTGTCTCCCGGACAAAAGCATGGCGTTCCCTGATCACTTCTGCTGTAGCATCAGCGGCTGGGGACACATGAGTGAGAGTGAGTGATTGGGAGATCATGGACAAGCTTTTTCATCACGATTACACCTACAGTACAGAGATGCACTGGAACAGACACTTTATTTGGGTGGATATTGAACGGCAATACATTATTTCCTTATGAAACCTTAAACTGTCAAAGCAGTGGAAATGTTGTTTTGTCTTTTTACTGTTTTGTCAATATACAGTATGTGTTCAAAACTCAGTGCTTTGTGCTTCAAGTTCTTCCAAAGTTCTCAGGAAATGTTAGTTTAACAAACAAATAATGTAGTCAATGGGGTTTTACCAGTAAAATGATAGAGATAAGAAATGCCTTTTTAGACTGAAGCTTCCATTAAGTTAGTTTATGTTTATCAAGTTCTTCAGGGTTTTGGCATGTACATAGTGATTTAGCCCGAACTTGAGAGGCTGGAGGGCAACAGAGGACGCTTGGACAACTCAGATGTTGTTCTTTTTTGTTCTTTTTTATTTTTAAAAGACAACTCCAATAATTTTCATCAGGTTGAAAACCTTCAAAACACAAAGGGCAAACAAATGTTAGCTCACATGCAAACACAAATTACAAACATTTTGCATGCCTCATTGCATTTTTCTCAATAATAATAACACCAACTCAGTCACATTCCTGCCTTTTCAGGGTATTTTAATTAAAAGGATCAATTGTGAGTTATTTTACAACCACACCATTAACTTAAATGAATTAATAAGAGTGTTTTTCTCTACTTGGAAACAAGCACCAGAGAAAACCTCAACTGAACACCACCTGCGCTGTCTAAAATACACATCAGACAAACGGAGCGCAGGCAGACCACGCTGCGTAAAAAGCCGTCGATTGCGCAACAGCACTCTCACAAAGTAAGGCAACAGATCAAGTACATAAAACACAATAAATACCGGAGAAACATACCAACGGCGTCTCTGGAGCATCACACACACACTGTCGCCAACTTCTCCCTCCGTGGCTTTGGGAACAAGAGACCGGCCATCACAATTCCTGCCCATTTTGTTGCCGTGTTACCGGAAGCGGCATTAATATTTTTTAATAACAGCTCGCTTATTAAGAAAAGTAGCCTATGCTATTCAAAATAAAACGAATACCCCTCCTGGTATTGAACAATACTATAATAATAATAATACTTTAAACGAAAATACATACAAATAATTATTTATCAGTCCGTTTTTCTCAGATATTATTATTTTTCTTTCAATATTGACTTTCGTCTCGACAATGTTATTTTCCTGTAATCTTTGGGGTTTTAGCAACCTGGAAGAGGTCATCTTAGATATCATTTAGTGTGGTACGTTTGAAGTATTAATTTATTTTGCCCTGCACACCCCCTTTTATTACTATGAAGAAGTAAACCTTCAGTCAAGTTGAAATCCGGTGGTACTTTCCTAGAAATATTTTGTCATAATACTTTGTTACCTACTCAGAACACTGATGATGACAGGTTAAATTGTTCCGCCCTGTAAACCCTTACAGAAGAATAAAGATGTCAATCATTAGGTCTCATTACGGAAACATACGTGGAACCACCTGTGTTGGTGATGGGCCTTCAATAGAACATGCATGAAACTAATTGAAAAATCCAAGTACCTTCCTGTTTCATGGGGGACTTCCATTCACTTCCTTGTAATGTAACGTGTTGGGGTTATTTCTTTTGACAGAGGCAGAGGGTTACTCTAGTCTGCAGGAGGCTGGAGTGAGACTGATTCCTCATGACCATTGTAAGAAGCCACATGTTTATGGCAACCATTTCACTGCTGACATGATTTGTGCGGGGCAGAACGGCTGTGCGGACGCCTGCCAGGTATGTAAACATTTGAAACAGACAGGGATTGTTATATCCCAGGCTGCGAAAAGTATGGTAGAAAAACGTATGTACTCCGACATTTTCGCATGTTTATAATTTGAGTATTTCATTGTGTTGTTTTTCAGTTAGGTTTAAGGTCAAGCCATGGTTGTTTTAAGGGAACTGCATGGGGCGCTTGATGTGGGGCCCCCTTTATTCCTATTAAAATTGCTCAGTGCCGCATAAAGCCAACATGGCCTGATTTCTCGATGATGATTTTAACAACAAAAGGTGCTTCAACATCCAGCTGACTTCCTGGAAGCTTGGGCCAAGGGTGTCCACCATTATCTCTTTTAATCTTGAATTTCGACTATATATTTTGTGCATTTCAAATTTCGGTTATATGTTGGCAAACTGACAGTAGCTTGGTCAGATGTTTCGCTAGCTATGTAAGCTACATCTGGCAGCTGTAAATATGTATTATCATTTATACTGTTTGTAAAAAATTATATTCTGCTGCTAAATGTCTTGGAAAGAAAACAAGGCTAGGTATAATAATATAAGAATCGCAACCAGCTCTCTTTTTTTCGACTCTAAAGTGTTCTGCGCAAATACAACTCCCAAAGTCCACATAGCTGTAGACCTCCCTAACTTTTTGAAAGGGTCTATGTAAGAACGTTGACTAGAGGTTTCAGAGTAATGGAACAGCACTTAAGATGGCAGCAGGGATTCCCCTGAGTGAAGTGACAGGAGGAAGTTAGTGAGGGTTTAAAAACTGCAGAAATGTCTGCAGCCAAAGACATCCTACTCAATCACCCGCTCTTCCCTCTTAAATGAAATGTCATGCTTATCTGTTTAGCTTGTGGGTAGAGTGCAATTTTAGTAATATATTAGGTTTCAAGTGGGTGACTCAGGTGTTTGTGCGACTCCGCTTTCATCTATGCATGTCTGTTTATATTGTGTTTGAAGACTATCCACTTATGTGTTTCCCTAGGGCGACTCGGGGGGCCCTCTGGCCTGTGTGCGCCATGATGTCAGCTTCCTGTATGGCATCATCAGCTGGGGAGACGGCTGCGGCCGCTCCGACAAACCCGGTGTTTACACTAAAGTGACGCATTATATCGATTGGATCAATTCAGTGATCACACGCAAACCCAAGGCTTTGTGAATTGATGTTACCTGGATAATAGCTTTAATATATAATATTTTGTACTTTATTTGATTGTTTTATATTTATAATGCTTGTGGAAGTTTATAGATTATCTTTTTTAGCTGTGAAACACTTTGTGACTGAATAAACCTTTTATGACTTGAAAAAGCTTTGAATGTTGTCGAGCCTAATACATGAGTTATATTTGTATGTATTTTCACAAAGAAAATCTCAATTTAATGTGAATTAAGAAGCTTATTTATGCCTTTTAACCATATTGCACAGAATTATAGAACCGTGTTATCCTTTGATTGTATAGTTAGTACAACAATGCAAATATTATATATGGTCATATAAGATCATTCTAATATTGCATACTCATAGCTGAAGTTAAACTCACATTTATTTAGTTATTTTAGTGCTTTTACTTAAAGTGAGGCTTCAATGTATCTAATGTAAACAACAAATAATCTGAATTGTAACTATTTTAAATGAAATACATAGATTTGTTTAACTTTAATTTAAGGATATCAATTATTTTGGCAGCACATTTCTATTGTCACCAGGAGTTTGTCCCAGGAATAATATTGTTGGGTCTTTTCATTTTGAATGTAGCTATTGTACAAGTACACAGTTGAAGGGCCACTTTCAATATCTTCGATTTCCAGGAGCAAAATGTAATACAGTAGCCTACATTACATATTACTGTATTTTTTAAATAATAAGTTACATTACAATATTACTGTCTCTGAAACTGAGACTGCCAAGGCACACNAGGAGCAAAATGTAATACAGTAGCCTACATTACATATTACTGTATTTTTTAAATAATAAGTTACATTACAATATTACTGTCTCTGAAATGTAATGAGTTACACTAATTGTATATTAGCCTACTTTTGAGTTACTTTACCAAAATAACCGCAAAAGAATGGCTAGGTATTTTAAATGCTAAAATGTAGTTTAGTGCAGCTCATTATGTCCAGTGAAGGGCAATGTGGTATAGCTATAGCCATTAAGGCTACTAACAACTTTTATTACAAAGCTTAGTTGAATACTCGATTCTGATTGTAAATTCTTAACATGTGAAACGTCGTTAATACAGTAGTACAGACCACTGTCAAGGCCTGTAATGAAGGTTGCTAAGGAGGATCAAGAAAGAGAATGGAAAAGAGGTTAAAAGACGGAGCGCTGGACGTCAGATAAATCACCAGAAGAAGGCAGAGAGGAAGTAAACAATAACAGGAACACTGTATGGGCTCTGTAGTTTGTTTAGTATGGCCGTGTAACTAATAAGCGGGATAATGTGCAGCGAGGCATTCATTATGGGGAAATGTACACCCGACAGGCTGATGAACACCAGGCTTACTAATCTACCCGCACAATTTTTCTCTGGTGTCGGAATGTCTCGCGATGTTGGTAAATTCTTAAAAAACAAAACACCATTTAATTTCAGGTTAAATGTGTTGTAACTGCGTTACTGAGAAGTGTAACGGGTACTATATTACCCACATTTCATTAGAAATCCGTTACATTACTTCGTTACAGCAAAACAATATTACATTACTGTAACTCCGTTACTTTTGTAATGCGTTACACACAACACTGGATAGTGGTCATGCCTTTTTCCATGTGCCTCTGCTGGGGGGGGTGTGTGCTCCTCCAGCAGGGAGAGAGCAGCTATTTTGAAAGTGACCCCTCATTCAGTCAGCGACTGTGCAGCTGTCAGGAACCATGACTGAAGATGACGGATTCTGTTCTCGTGGAGGGATATGCCAGACTCAGAGATGGAAAAAAGGTGTTTAGCGTGACTAAATTTGCTGACGGATATGGCAGAAGTACTTTCATCTGTGCTTAAACAAGTTTGTGTGTACTTTCTGCTTTCTTTCACAGTGGAAAACTAGGTGGGTCGTTCTTCGCAAGCCGTCGCCTGTAGCAGGTATAACAGCTTCTTGTTTACACTTCTTTCTTAACGAAATAAAACATATTCGTAAAGCTTTGATGCAGTTTTTGCACATGTTAGCTATGCCAGTAGACGAAGCTAGCTCGTTAGCAGGTTGAAAATATCAGGTGTGTTTTCCAGTAATGACGAGGCCGTGTTTGTGTTCGTTCATTCAGAACTATTCGGGCACAAATAGGGCTCAAACGACTTATAACTTCGGAAATAAAGACAGAGGTTGAAAAAGTTCTCAGGTCTTGCACTTAAGTAGAAGTACCAGAGTGTAGGAATACTCTGTTTCAAGTCAAATTCCTGCATTCAAAATGTTACTCAAGTAAAAGTACTTGTATGTTACTCAAGTAAAAGTACTTGTATTGGCATCAAAATGTTGCACCAAGTCTCTGAGAGGAAAAACGTTTTTGCCAAGTACAGTTTCAAAATAGAAGTTGATTTTTAGGAAGTACATTTAAAGTGTAACTTTTTGCCCTGAATTGTTTGTAAATACAGGGTTAAAATGTATCCATGTCATTTTAAATGTGCATTCAAGTGTGTTCAGTTGTTTCACAGTTTCCTGCTGTGTGTGTAGCCTCACCTTGATTTTAATTGTGCACAAATAGTTGTCAGATTTCTTTCCACACAGTAACATTTCTCTTACAAATATTGTGCAGGTTAAAACTGATATACAAACAGTTTTCAAAATATTTCTAAACACGATCCCATAATTGTTTTTGACCCTTATTTGAGCCCATCCGCTAATTTAATTTTAAAAGACCGAGCTCTTCTGCATTTTTAGATGCACCATGAATGTTCTCTCAGTGAATTTGCGTCTGGTCACATTTACTGAAGAGGCTTCAGCTTACATGAAGTTGAGTTCAAGGTTGTCAAAACCTACCTTACATCTTTTAATGTTTTGAAGAACTCTGATTCCCAGTATTAAAGTGTCTGTATTGCATTACACAGAAAGGTTTCTTTTAGATATCTGGTGCTTAGCGTGCTCCACAGGTTATACTGAGGTGAGCGCTGCTCCTCTTCAGATCTTGGATGTCAGTGTTATCACAGCTGTCTGCGCTCATGCCTCAGTTATGCGTGTGTGTAGTGAGATGCACACACACAGTGTTGTTTTGTCAGTTGACACTGATTATCTGAAGGTGCCAAAAGACTACAGAACAGCTACTGTGTGTCAAAAGAATACTTTATTATTATTTGGACTTTCATGTATTTAAACAGTTTCCAGTTGTTTTCAGGGATCTGCTGCTTCTAAAATAATGCAAAAATGTGACGTTGACATGTACGTACTTTCTGATTCCAGACTGCCTAGTGCTGCTGGTTTTTAAAGACAAATCCGACAAAGCTCAGGGCAACAAGGAGAGGGCCAGTGTCACCTTGGAGGAGATCTGCGGAGTGGAAACGGGACAGTGGTTTGAAGGAGTGGCGTTCACTCTCACCATCCTCTGCCTCAACCAGACTGCTCTACTGGGCTTCGATAGCAAAGAGGCCCTGCAGGCGTGGGACGCCCGCCTACGATACAGCCTCGGAGAAGGTGAGGATTTACAGCCGTGCTACAGCTTTGTTCGCTTAGTGTTTCATTTCCGGTGCTCAAAACAATTCAAGATGAATCTCTATACTATAATAAAAGCGGTTCTCAACAAGTGGATTAATTCATCCATCATGCTGTCAGCAGAATGAATATGTATATGCATATATATAATGAATATATGAATATATCCCGGGGCCTGATTTATGAATCCTTAGGTACGTCCACACAGCAGCTTTAAAAAAATCTTCCAACGCTTCCAACGCTTCTCTGCCCATTGACTTTGAATTGGGGTGACGTCAGTTTGCCTCGCTTTTCGCCGAACTGCATTGTGGGGAAGCAAAGCGAAGATTTCCAGGATTTTCAGGATTTTCTATATTCCTAAAAATGGAGGAGAAATTAGTTATTGCGGTAGAAAAACACCCGGTTCTTTATGACCAGTCCCTATTAACTTACCGGGATACAAACCGGAGGAACCAGGCATGGAGGGAGGTGGCAGAGACAGTTGGTGAAACTGGTAGGTTTTTCGCCTGTTTGGCGAGTTGATATCCAGTTTAGTTCGTTTTACTTCATTTAAACATTGCTAGCAATTATAGACAGTATATTTAGCCAGCATGGAATGTAGCATAAAATAGCACCATAGACATTAATCTCATAAATGTGTGTAGGGGGCGGGAGATTCATGTGATTGGTTGTTGGTCGCGTTGCTCGTAAAAAATAACCCAAGCTTCAGATACGCCCACCTCCAAGATTTTTTCAACGCTGCTGTGTGGACGTACCGTTACAGGTGAACCACAGAATATCTTGCAGCAAGTGAAACAAAGGCAGGAAACGGGTGGAGAGCTTTGAAGCACCGTTATAGGAAAGCTGCAATTATTTTTGACTGATGATTCATTGAAGAAAGGAACTACTTTGTACATATTTCTATTTATTATTCTGATAAGTTGATGTTTGTGCGTCTTTTGACTTGGCAAGCCAGTTTATTTGTGACGTTTCTGTCGCTGTATGAATGTCTTTTCAATTGCTGTTGACCCTTTTAACACATTTCTGGTCCTATATGATTTTTCCATCAAACAACATTTATATTAAGATAAGAGAAGATGGACTTTTATTAATCCCTCGTGGGGAAATTGTTTCTTTGCATTTGACCCATCCTAGTGTTAGGAGCAGTGTGCTGCCATTTTGAACGGCGCCCGGGGCGCAGTGTAGGGAACGGTGCCTTGCTCAGGGACACCTCTGCACTTAGTCTTGCCGGGACTTGAACTGGTGACCTTCCAGTTGCCAAACCAACTCCCTATCGACTTCGCCACTACCGCCTCTGATTACTGATTCAGTACACTTAAAAACGGACAAACCATCCCCTAAAACAGCTATTGTCACCCTGTCATACACTTCTGCTATGTTCACTTTATCTAACCCTAAACTAAGTCATTTGCTTCATGAAAGGGCTAATGATCTTTTAGTAAATCACACCTGGGGAATAGTCAGTAAAAAAAACGTTTTAAAGGTTTATTACAAGGTTTTAGAAATGATCGCACCTGAATTTAGTTAATATATCCATGCTCTATGGATCCATTCTGTGCAAGTTATATAAAAGATAAACAAATAGGTGCTAAATATAGCATTGGACTGTCGAGCTGGTGGCCAGACTCCAGCTGAATGTTAAAGCAGTCACTAATGACAGTGCTACGGGACCTGCCTGTGGGGTAGAGGACATGGTGCTAGAGACAAATTGCATAGCAGTTGTTCCTTCCCATTGGTAAATATATGTGTTTGCTTGCCTGTATGGATGCTCCTGTGTCTGTGTGTTTTGAGAAAGCTAGATTATAGTGTGTCCAGCTATTGGAAATGTCACCTGCCAGACTGTGGGCCACTGTGGGCACAGCTTTTGTTGTTCTTTGGGACAACATATTAATCTTCCTTAACCTGAGTAATGACATGACGCATCCTGTCAACATTTCCTCATCATCGCCTCTTATCAGCCTCACCTGCAGTGCGGAGTTAGCTTAGCGCAGTTAAAGTCTTAAGAGCCATTGGGAAACACCACACATGAGTTAAATAAAGTTTCACAAACTCACAGGCAGAAACACAAATGCACTTGTTTCTAATTTGACATGCTGTTTTCCTCATTGGTTTCTTAGAAGCAACATGACACAGATGTTTGCGAGGCTGTGATTGATTGCATTGGGCTTTAGATCTGAGTTCACAGTTAGCTCGCTGATCTCACTCTCTGTGTGTGCAGCTGTTTCTGCTTTTAATTGAGGAATGAAATCAAAACCATGCTGAAATAATCATTTTTAAGGACACTGTGTATCTGTCCCATGTGAAGACTAATTGCGGCTAATTTCTGCCTGGACTCAGTTCCCCTGCATGTCAATGGATTCTGACAGAAGTAAAGGCAGTTTGTTAGGCAGAGCTTGAACACACCATAATGCGAGTCAATAGTACCTCTGATTAGGCTGCTAACAGATGACGTAACCAGCCTTCTTCCCGACGACTTCAACATGCATTTGTTCTCTTTACAATATAGTATTATCAGGGAAACATCGAATTCAAATGTACTTATATAATATTGCAAATTACACATTTGTCTCAAAAGGTCAGTCCCGTAGACTTTCAATATTGAGTTAACTGCACGTCTTCCAAATGTAACAGCTGAACAGGGGATACCGTTATTTATTTTCATGAAAGGTTTACGATATCTGCCAAACAGCACCTTCTAATTTCAGTGAGTCAATGTCTTATTTGACCAGGTTATTATGGGGCAGTTCAAGCACATGTACATAACAGTACATGTAAGCTTAGCATTTGCATGGAAATGGGCATAAACGTGTGACAAGCGTGTGACAATTGTTAGATAATGTTCTAAGTCTTGCATTGAAGCTGTTTGCCTTTCTCCATGATTTAACCATTTCTCTGTTTGCTTAGTTCACAGATTCAGTGTTGGAGTCTTACCGGGGACCAAGCTGGAGAGTGGGCCTGCGACCCTTCATCTGTGCAACAACCTGCTGGCTTTAGCCCGGGACGTCCCGCCTGCTATCATCGGACACTGGAACCTCCCAGACCTGCGCAGATATGGACCCGTACCCAACGGATTTGTGTTCGAGGGAGGGACAAGATGTGGTTACTGTAAGTCTATAACCTTTATGTTGTTGCTCTCATGCTACATTTGGATGTGTTTTAGTTTTCGGTCATTAACTGGGATTCTGTGTTTGGTAGATGGTTCTTCAATACATCAGGATCATTGGTTATGTGGCTGTAACAGCACACTTTTGTTTGGGAAGCATGAGATAGAACTAAAGGAATTATAAGAACTGTGAAAGTTTACTGAGCATTGCACATTCAACACCTAAAATACAAGTGTTTAGAACATGTAAGATTAAAAAAACAACACAATAGACAATTCACCAACTTTCCCCCACCTAGCATTCCCTTGCACGGTACCTGCCAATCTCACAAGATAATGCAAATATTAATCTTGTCAGGATTCTAATAATGCAGATTTTTTTTTGGACAGTCAGGGAAACAAAACCGCTATCCTCCTTCTGGTTTGGTTGCCCAATGGTTGACGCACTTCCATTGTGCTGTTAATGGAGGGTTTATTTTCTTGGCAGAAAGTTCCCAATGGGGAACCACTTTCAGCTGATGATGTTATTACAGCCATTACATTGTGCAATCAAAATGTACTTCACACTGATAAGTTCATTTAGCTAATGCTGCTTTAAAATAAGAGATATAAGAGCAGAAACTGTTGAATCATATTGGAACATCAACATCTTCACCATGCCATGACAACAATGTCTGTTGGAAACATCGGGTTGCATCATTAGAGGCTAATAGCTGAACAAATGTGAATCTGGGCTGTGCTTTTCTTATGTCTCTCTCCAACCAACCAAATAATAACTGTCTGTGATTCAAGATGATTCATTTGTAGCTTTTATCCAGCAGCGGCGCTGAAAGAGAGGCTTCTTACCGGTACCATCACGTTGTGGAAGACTCAGATAAATACACGCTGTACAGCCAGTTAGAAGGCTGAAGGGCTTTTGTGAAATGTTTTATCTGGAGCTGCTTTTTATGGAGTCACTTAGTTCCATTAGGAGATATCAGAATGGCAGAGCGTGCAATTACTTGTTACCCTGCCTTGTGAGATGGGTCATGTGCCCCTGGTGGGTCGGTGGCTGTTAATCAGAGCCCATACATGTCATAATGATCCTGGAAATGCTGATTTCATTTGTTGTGCTTAGTTGGCATTATTCTACTTAGGGCTGCACGATATTGAAAAAAAATGAAATTGCGATATCTTTTTCCCCTGCGATATATATTGCGTTTTTTTAACCATATTTAGCCGGATGAAGGATTTTAGTCACGAACGTCTGGATCTTAACTGGTAGACTCATCATACTTTAAGTCATGATATAACATGTCATGATATGTTGCATGTTGCTTACCCTCAAATAAGGGGGTTCAGCTGTGAATGAAGAAGAGAAGAACCTTTTTGTATCCAAAATAGTTGCAGATGTTGCTTTTGTTTTTGGAAGTAAATCTTCATTCTCGCCGGTATTGTCCTCCTGACTGTGCCTTGCTCATTTTTTACCGGTGTTTTGATGGTCTGCAAACTAGCGGGGCGGGGCCTGCTGTGATCTGATCAAGAATGATTCTGATTGGTAGTTTGCTGTGCATGCAGAGCCTGCATGTCACTCACTCAAGTACCCCTGACATGAGAGCCGCGCAAGTTTTCCTTTTGTAGCAAGCAGCAAAAATAATTGTAACATGACGTGTTTGAGTTAATGTACCTACTTAATATCGCACGTCCTAAAAAAATTATTTTTATTTTTATTAAAAACATGAATAAAATCGCACATCCCTGTGATGTGAATATCGCGCATGCGTATATCACGGTTATCGCCATGACACGATATATCGTTCAGCCCTAATTCTACTACCACTTGGAGCGGCAGAAGCTACAGATTTCAGCCATTTATCCAACACCTAAAGTTATCCATTTTAACTCATTTGTTTACTTACTACTTAGTTTTTCTGCAATCTTAATCCCAGCACACAGTGTTAAAATATGACACCTGACAAATGGGAAAACCAAGGCTAGTCCTGTGCCGTCCTTCTCTAATAGCTGGTTGTTGTTATTTATTGTGACATTAAATATACTTCAAAGTCTCGCATTTTTAATACTATTTTTGTATTTTCCTGCAAAAAAACTGATGCTCCACTCTCTTGTAGCCACAGTAGAATCAGTTGTACCCTGGTAGGGAATCACTTTAAAACAACGGTTGGTTCCAACTTGCAGTTTAGTGTGGAAGAAGTTGACTGGCCTCTCCTCTAACTCATCCAACACCAATTGACCCAGTCCTTATTGTCCAACGATTGCGCCCATGCTCATGTGACTGAATGGGCCCAAAGCCCTGTTTAAAAAAACGTGTGGAGAGCCTGTAGCACCAGATTCATTCATTGTGCCAAAGTGAGATGTTTAGCTATTACATATGGATATAATGTGAAATATGGGCTATCGGTTATTACATTTACCAATATGAGTAATTGTCAGCCAGATGACGCAAGTGGCACTAAGACATTTTTCACTTGTCCTCGTTAATGTTGTCCTCTCTGACTCATTGAATTTAGCATTAGTAAAACAGCTGCTTCATGACTGGAGGAAATGATTCAGTCTGCGAGATTCCCTCCTGCTGTGCCCAGAATGCAACATCATGCCTCATGTCACAGGAGTTGTTTTTGAGAAACAGAAGTTACCCCTCAGTTATAACAGCTCTGTCTGTGTGCCCCTGTGATCGGGTAGAACATAGTTTACATCTTGTAACAGACGTGAAACCATTAAAGCAGAGACGGGTGCATGTCAACACCTGGAGGGGGGAGAGGGGCTGACGTGGGGGGGGCACAGACATCAGAGCGTTGCGGACACGCCATGACCCTGCTGGAAACATGACACTCCAGTATGCCAAATATGATTTATTCAGCTCCATTGAATCTCCAGCAGACGATCTTGGATAATATGAACACAGTCAGACATCACAAGCAACGTGTGCACAGAAAAAGAGCAAAAACAGAAGCGAGTGTGTGTGAGTGTGTGCGTGAAGATGTTGGAGTGTTGAAGGGCGCGCATTCCTGTGACATGTAATCTCTCTGCACAGTTTATCCACCGCAGAAGGAGGAGTTGTGTAAGGGGGTTGGACATGTCGCTTTTGGTTGTAGCTTCATTTGTCTGACCTTTGGTCCATGTCCTGCTAGAGTTAACTCTTAAATGGTTCTGTTTTTTGAGTCGTAAATGCAAGTAGCCAAAGTGTGCTGGAAATACACTCTTGATATAATGGCTCAAATAATGAATCGGATGGAGAATGATAGACGGAAAATGAATCCGCCACAAGTCGGACATTCAAATGGATTTATGCATTTAAAAGATGTTGGGAAATTGCATCCTTACAGCAGTCGAATCACACATCAATGACAGGAAAAGGTGAAGAAAATAGAATAATAAATTACTTAAAATCTTAACTACAAACTTATCCAGCATTACAAATTACATTATCATACTAGATTATCAAAGTAAAAATGCCAAACATTTCCTGGCTCCAGCTTTTGAAATTAAAAGATGTTCTGAAATGGAAATGAGTGTTTTTTCCCCTTATTTCTGTTTTTAATTTGACTTAATTTATTCCTTTGTAATAAAAAGAAAAAAGTAGTTGAAATGAATATGATTGCAGCCTGATTCAAATTGTGTGCATGGATGCGTTTGCTGCTGTGAAAATGGAAAGACCACCCTTTGCTCTTATGAAGACTCTTAGCTAGTTTACATTTCCCACTCCCAAACACAACCTCCGTCACTTTGTTGTGATGCTGTGTTCTATCACCTCAGGGGTCTGTGTGAGTGGTTATTGTTTGTGCTCAGAATCACTGTTAAACTGGTAACTATGAGCCCTGCCACCTGTCCTTTGTTTTGCTTTGAGTTCTCTTTGGTAGCTTTTGGCCGTGCGCTTGATGTTCAGTCACCTGCTAGCAAACGCATGGCATGAGACGAGGCGTTACTCCTCATAAGGGAAAGAGCCCATGGTCTAACCGCAGTAGTCTCTCACAGAGGGAGGACAGTATCAAATGTAATGCATCACTTCATCTTAATTAGATCCATATCATCCACCTCAGCAGGCGATACATCTTCAATTTGGACAGGTGAAGACATTTGTGCGGATTTTACTGCTGACCTCTGGCCCTGCTGACTGAGGGGTGGGATGGGAATGTGATTGACGCCAGCTTTCACATGGGTGGTCCCAAGAACAGGGCGACACAGCGACTCTTAAATGGTGACACCTCGTAATGGGAAGCCAGTTGTATTATCACAGGGCGTCAGGTGACCTCTGAGGAGCGTGACCTCTTAACCTCTGCATTCTTATTTCTCCTTTGATGACATTCTAAATTGATATAAAAGACAAATGAATATAATCACAAGTGCAGAGTGTCAAACCTCAATACAAACAGGTATTAAAACATTATTAACTAACGAATGCTTGGCCAGATCTGCTTACTTATTCTTTGATTATATAATCTTGTTTTGATGTTTTAGAATGGTAAAACCCCCATATGGCCCTTTTTAAAAGAGAGGTGTCATGGCCATTTCCACTGATCATAATTCCATTGTTGAGGTATACTAAAATAGAAAAATACTGTGCAATTTTCCAAACTCACATTGGTTTCGCATACAGCATCTCTGTAAAGTACGGTATGTGTATTCGGCAGTATTCACTTTCTCCACTAAACGGCTCGCTGCAGCTCCTCAGGTATTTTCTGTTTTAGAGTTTTACAGAAAAATATACTCCTACAAATACACAGAAAAACCTTCATAACACAGAAGGGGACGGGTAATAACCGGAAAAGCATGACATGTCACCTTTAAGATTTTGTAGAAAAAAACACGCTTTTATTTCTCCAAGAAAGGTACTTTGAATAGATGATTTTAGTATTCGCCCAAACAGAACAATAACACAATCTAATCTATTCGACAGAAAACAAACCGGCAAATATTTTATATTTAATCATTTTTCATAGAAAGCTTTGAAAGCAGCATGGCTTGAGGGACATCAGTCGATCGGTTGCTCCGGACTGAAGTGTTAATTTAATGGATCAGCATTGTTGATTATTCCTAATGACTTCAGGGGACAAGAGGTAGACGTCAGATGTAGAACCACCCAGTAAATGATGTTGTGAATAATAGTCATATAATAATAGTCATAGTATTGGCGCTACAGTTCAAGCATTTCAAATGATACACATTTCTTGTGATATATTTCTTATTTATTGCCTCTTGTAAGGCAAGTTTATTTATATAGCACTTTTCAACACAAGGCAATTCAAAGTGCTTTACAAAAATCAAAGACATTAAGAGCATAAAATACATTAGAAACATTAAAAAGCAAAGATAATAAAACATGAATAACACGGGTACATGAATAAAAGTTACAGTGCAGTATAAGATGTGAATAGCTCAATTACAAGCAGCCTGGATTTAAAAGAGTTGCAGCGGACCTGCAGGTTTCTGGGAGCATATTCCAGATATTTGGCAATATCCCTCACCAAATTCTCACATTCCTCTACCCCTACACCACCTGTTTTAAGACTTCCCTCATGACTGTTTGATTTAATAAAATTGTACTAATTACAGTATATCTGTTGCTGCAAATCTATCGTGACACTGATAAAGTGTGCTCTCTACAGGGGCCGGTGTGTTTCTGCTCTCGTCTGCTGAGAGCGAGCAGATCAGCTTTCTATTCGACTGCATCGTCAGAGGCATCTCCCCCACCAGGGGCCCGTTTGGACTGCGGCCCGTCCTGCCAGGTCAGTACCGGAGCTGTTTCACTGGAGAGGACATGAGAAGCAACAGGGTGTCAGAGATCTATAGAGACAGGGAACGTTAAGTTTAAGTGCTATTCTTTAAAGAGAAGGTGGGTCTTCATGTGAGGCTTATTCAGTTAATGGATAGCCTCGCTGTTGCCAAGGAATATGAGCAAACACTTAAGTCAACATTTGCCATTTAAAGTGAATCAAAGCGTGCACGGCTCCCCTCCGGGGCCTCCAGGAACTGTCAGAGCTACGACTGCTGCCTTCCTAGAATCCAACCCTTTCTGGCAGAATGAGTCAGACGATTCCTCCGCTGATGGATGTGCTTTGAAGTCACCAAATTATGACTGACAGATACTATTTATGTAATTGGGTTACCCTAAGCAGCAATTTATAACTGTAGTCAAACATCCTAACCCCTGACTTAAGTGTACCGGGGTGCGTATAGAGCTTAGGGTCACCTTATACACCAGTGAGAGGATGACTACTGTACTAACTGTGGTTAAGGCAGCAAATTGAATTGTAGTCTATGTATGGTGGAGGGTATAGTGCTGGGGGTGGGCTGCGTTCCAAATTGCCATTATGTTTTTTTTAACCTCGTATTACAGCAGGGTTGTCTGGCAAGATTACAATTTGTCAAGGTGCCAGGCACACTCCTTAAATGATAGACAATGACTCAATGTGTGGAAATCATGATCTCCATTTGGTAATACTTGAAAAGGTTTTGCAAAGATAATAGAGTGGAATATTTCTAAACTTTCTGTGTAACAGTGAAGTTCGTTTTTATAATGAGCTTCAGCTGAGGCTCGTCCTCCGCTATTCTCCTGCCACCCATTGGGCAAACCCGACGGAGAGACTAGTTTACTTTCTAAAAGTTGTCTTTTTCACTGCAGTTCCTCTGTGATTCTGTAACAGGGCTGAAAGCGGAATAGAAAATGAATCCTTAATAGGATAATCAATTTTGTAATCTGCATTTTTCAAGCACAAATTGCAGCCTTCACCTGGCTCCAGATTCACAATAGTGAAGATTGGCTGCTTCTCTTTGTGTTACGGGATTGAACGTGGGGTTTGGGTTGTTGAGCAGGAAAAGCTAATATTTGGAAAAACATCAGTGTAGTCTCAGGGAAATTGTGTTTAGCGTTATTCACAATTTTCGGAGTTAATCCACCAGTCAAATTTATAACAACACACTTATAATGAAGAATAATAGAGCCTATGTTCCTCCTCAACTTTGAAGTGAATCTTATTCTTGAATTCAAACCTGCTATTAATAATGGGGCTTAAGATGGGAAAAGAACAAAAGTAATGAAAAATCAACAGAGAGAATTATCACTCGACTTTAAAATCCTCGACTCTATGGAGAGTTTTCCTGTCTTCTTCTAAACACTGGTTTGATATTATTTTCAAATGTCTCTATTGACCATCCCTGTTCCTTATCTATCTAATGCTTTTATTTTTTGTAATTTTACCAGCTTGGATGCCAGGTCTAATATTACTAAAGCTGTGAGACATGTTCTGTTCTCCTGCTGTCCACTTTAACACTTTGATTTTCAACACAAGAAAAAAGAAAGAAATCTCTCCCAGAGTGCCACTCAACAGAGAGCTTCCCACGCACGCGGGGCCTCGTGGATATTCTGGTTTTCACACATCTCGCCGCCCAATCACAGGTTGAGCTCATACTCCTATTATTGTGCTGCGTAGTAGAATAAATAGCAGGGAGGATGTCGAGGCGAGAGCGAGGGGTCAAAAACTTGCTTCACACCTGAAGAGCAGCCAAAGACTCCTAATCACTCCGAGCATGTATGTAACCTCATCCCCAGCATTCCACTGCTGCCCCCTCCCCCTCCCCCCTTCATATCGTACTCAGCCCCCCACCACTCTTGTGTCTCTCACTTTCTCACCTGGTAGTCTGTGTCTCTGTTCCTGACTACATTTCTCCGCCTCTGTTCTCATGAATTGCCTTGATGTTTGTCACCCTCCATGCTGTACTGTATCCACCTCTCTTTGCCTCTCATTACTTAACAAGTAATCAAGCCATAGGGAATACACATTAAAATGGCTGCTTCAATATAAAGAGGAGAATGTATATAACTAGGATTTCTTTCCAAGTTCATTTTATGTATGTAGCTAAGTTCCATTTGCTTCCAATCTTAATGCTAGGCTAACCAACTGATGGCTATAGCTTCATATTTAACATCAGATGAGTCGTATTTCCCAAAATGTCAAACTGTTCCTTTCAAACTAGTATTTTATAAACTATTTCATGATTGGTGATTACAATTCTATCCTCCTATTATAGTTGTTTTAGTGTCTGTGTATTTCCTCCTTATCTCATAACAGCAGACATGTAGGGAGGAGTGTTGTTTGCAGCAGCCAAAACAATCCTATTTTGGTCGGAGGGGAGGAGGCGTTAGTCTAAAGGAGCTTAGCCAGGATAAGTAAGCCCGAGAAATTCATTGTGTGATAGGCCGGGACACCTGTCAGTCAAACATATTACCCCAGTCCTCTGATCTCATGGCTGTTCTTTGGTCATGCTGGGAGGCTGTTGGTTGCACAGGGAAACCTTCTTAAAAGGCGTGAGGGTGTCATATGAGACTGATGACTCTCACTCAGCTGGTTATCAAACAGCATCAGTAAGTGGAGATGCTGTGGGAAACTTTGATTTCATTTTTCACAGCTTTTGAGTCCCAGCAGAGGCAGAACAATACCTTTCGGTTGCAGCCATGACAACCAGTGTGAAATGATTATAAATCTTCTGGCATATTTTGTACTATTCGATTTACATGCCACACCGAGCCTTTGAAAGCACCAAGATACATTTTTGTCCTAATGAAATAAAAAAATGTAATAAAAAATAATGAGAAACACATCTAGTTATGAGAAAAACCATTGATTTAATCAGAACGCTCTCGCTAGAATTTACAAGTGTAATAGTAAAACATTTAATATGATCCTCTAAACTACACTCTAGATAGTGTTCCTCGGGAGAAGTACATTTCCTGAACACGTGAAGCTTTATTAACTGTTTGAATTGTTGAGATGCACGTTTGACAAATGAAGGACTTGCTTTTTGGCAAAAAATAGGGGGACAAAGAGCATTCGTCTTTTAGTTTAGGATGGAACTGCAACAGGAAGTTAAAAGAAAATTAAAATCAACATGCAACTTAATGAGACGAGGGACACTAATGGCAAGGCTTACTAAACTAATATAACGTTTTTCCCCAGTCTGTTTTTTTAAATCGATCCTCCACATGAAGGAATTCGGTGTCATTACCACGTCACTGCTGCGGGGTCGAGGGAAAGTATCGATCCAGTTTTAAAGTTGACCTTGGTGGTGGCGGGTACATGAGATCCTTGAACAGCACGAGCAGCAGAGCGCGTACCGACACAGCCACGTGGCAGCGCTAAAAATAACCCTGTATGTTGCATAACTACTGCAAGGTGTTCCCCTGTGTGACCCTCTTTACGTCCCTGTTATGCTCATAGGACAAATCATAGTTCACAACACACCTGGCAAAGTGCTTGTAAGTTAGTCTTTTCACTAACATCTTGTTGCTCACATATTATTCAACTATATTGTGAGTGAGACCCTTGTGGTTCAAAGTGTCCCTTGTTGTTGTTGGATGTGTTTCCACAGCTGTGCCTCAGAGTCCTCGGCTGCGTCTCTTTTGATCCCACGTCTCAGTGACAGTAGCAAGACATGCTAAACTTACCGTGTCGTCACTTATTTACTTTGACTGCGCTAATTTAAGGTCTGCTGTTTTAAGTCTGTAGATTTCTATATATATATATCAATTAAGCCTTTGTGACTTACTCGTTGATGTTCTCCGTACAGACCCCAGTGGCAGTCAGACGAATTCGGAGGAGAAGTTGAACCATGACGCCCAGGAGCTGGAGAAACGGCTGAGCATGCTCTCTCACCGGAGCAGCACAGGTACAGCATGTTACTGCGGTTTAAAAGTTGGAGCTGAAGCTAAAAGTGCTCTGAATATATATCCCTACATTTAATAACCATCCCAAAGCACACATGATCATTCTTTCACTGCAGTGACCTCTGTTCCACACCAAAACATAATGATGCTGCACTTAACATTTCAATTAAGTTAGAATCGTCAGTTCTCTCACATGTGATGTATTATTCATGTTATGTTATGGATACATGATAAATGATATTGTGATGCTTTATCTATGCTTAGTTGATTATAAAAAGTTGTTTTGTTACAGTTGAATACATTCATCAAAGTGTCGTTAATGTTGTGTGTCTTGGCAGTGTCGTACTGTGCGTCTGCCGGGGGGGACGACCGCAGCATGTCCGGCTCCTCGGACGCTTCAGACACCAGCCAATCAGAAAGCAGCATGAGCAGCCGGATGGCCATTTGGACTGAGCCGTCCTCCAACCCATCTGATAGCGTCGGCCATGTTGGAGCTAAACTGGCGTTACAGAGCATGGAGAAGCTCTCCGTCACCCAGGGGGGGGTGACCCGGCCCGCCCCAAAGACCCCCCGGCCGCTCCAGGAGATCGGCCGTCAGAGCTCTTCTGACAGCGGCATCGCCACCGGCAGCCACTCCTCCTACTCGGGGAGCTTCTCCTCCTACACAGGCAGCCTGGACCTCCCCCCCGGGGAGGATTTCGGCTCTGTGTTCAGCCTGCCCCCCCACTTGGCTCAAGACCTGAGCCCCTGTACTTGCTCCGCTGCACCTGCACATGAATACCGAACACCTTCATCACTGAGGTATCTGTACGACAGCCCCAGGAGTGTGCTACAGGAGGGGCGTGGGGGGGCCACGGCCAGAGACAACGAACCCTCCATGCTAACTAAGGACGCTCCTGCCTCTCCAGGCCCAACAACAGACTCAGCACAGGGGGATCAAAGCAGCGCCAAGACCCCCGAGGGTCACTCGGAAAACACTGACACACAGTCAACAAATGTACAACTAGACGGCCCCTCAGAGGAGAGCAAGAAAACCAAGGTGACGCCCTCTAGTGACACATCGGTCCCCAAAACCATTGTGACCATCTGCTCCGTTTGTGGTGGATTTAAGGTAAGCAGAAATATATTTATGTTGTTTATGTCGTTCTTCTGCCAGCTCAGATATAAGTGAACCTATATTCTCGTCATCAGTCTGTTTGCCTCTAAACGTACCTTTTTAAAGAAAGCAACAGGATTCAAATGTTCTCCTGAGCACACTCTGCTGTATAACTCCTGTTGTTCAGCAGCAGCTTGTGTGAGCAGGCGCTCTCCTCCCTGTATCATCTGTTCCATCGCCCGCTGTCAATAGGACCTTTGCGTTCGGTGTCAAAACAACCTGCAGTCCCATGGTCCGTCTGTTTAACAAGTGAGGGTTTCAGCAGCTAATTTAGTTTGACTCTATCACTGTATCAAGCTGATTAAGACCTTGTGAGTGCCGTTATTCACTTCCTCTACATCCATTTTATTTCTTGATTCAAAACTGTTAGGCAAAAGGTTTGTGTTATCTCCAAACTGAATGTCGTCCAAATGTATGTAGGGCTTTTATACCAACGATAAATAGACTTTAAGGTAAAACATCTCCATATTAAACATGAGGTTCGGTTGTCTCCAAGGTAGGTCGTGGTGTTCCGGAGATGTCTCCTTCATTCATATTTGTTTGAGGGCAGGGACTAATAATCATTTTCATTATGGGGATTTTGTGCTGAATCGTTTGGTCCATTAAATGACAGAAATGACTTACAAATGCCCATAAACATTTTGTAATTCCAAGTTCACATATTGAAATATTTTGTTTTGAGATGCCAACAATTCAAAACCCAAAGATATCTAGATAAATAAATGTCTAAGAATATAGGCAAATATTCACATTGCATTGCTGAACCCAGAGGTAAAAAAAAACATAAAATCTGCTATAAAAATAGTTAACGACTAATTTTCTGACAATCACTATTACAATAATTTACTTATTGTTTAAACTTTACCTTGTTTTTTGATGTTTGTGATGAATAGTCTTACATCATAAATACCAGTTTTATATTAATAGTTTATTTTTCGGTGTAGTGTAATCGATGTAATTCAGTAGAAACCTGACGCATATTATTAAACCGTATTGCATGAGTTTTGAGGCCGATATTAAACTATACTTTCTTTGGAAATCCTTATCAATACTTCTTTGTCCTGTGTTTCCATATCAGCTGTGAGTTTAGA
Organism: Notothenia coriiceps; assembly: GCF_000735185.1. NCBI lineage: Eukaryota > Metazoa > Chordata > Actinopteri > Perciformes > Nototheniidae > Notothenia > Notothenia coriiceps. Next base: position 155,511 of record NW_011353012.1, read on the forward strand.
ATACTCCAAACATATAGCCCCCCCTGCTGGCAGTGCATTTACGTAAAAAAGGCAAACCGTCATGGATTACCTGAACAAAATGTCCCGTTTCCTTTGTTTCCCTCCAGCCAGTCCTCAGTGTAATGAATGAAACATGAGTTCATCAGACAGCAGCAGTGTGGGAGGCATTCATCACACAGTCCACCCTGTAGTGTTAATGGGCTCACAGTTAAAGGACCAGTTCAAAAGAAAACATATCTACATATATATATTGCCTATTAATCCAACAATATAATACATTTTAACCCCTGTGTCATGACACTTTTTATGTTGCCAGATCTTGTGAAGTGGGGGGGTGGGTGTAGGATAGAGGGATGGGATTGAATGAATCCAAAATGTTGTGCAACCTGAATTCTCTTCTGTACTGTGTTGTCACGTTCTTGCTTGATTTGCGGGACCAGCGTTGCAGTCGGGAAGAAAAGCAATGAGGAGCGGCAGCTCAGCGCACACGTGATTTTCCATCTGGCAGAATCTACATCAGCCCCATTGAACAGCCAGTCATGCCAGCCTATACAACACATGAGGGACAGAGTTTTACTCTGTGTGTGTGTTGCAACTTGCATATTTATTTATTTATTGCACTTGACGCACACACACGCATGGCCTCATTTCCACCGGGGACAGGGGGACATGTCCCCCGCACTTTTCAAAATCCCGTTTGTGTCCCCCCACTTTACAAATATGTTTGGATTATTGAAAAGTATTCATCTCCCTTTCCTCTGAGTGTTGAGAGCTGTATCCATAAATTCATGTTGTGCTCAAAGTGCACCAGATTGATGCATTTAACTTCAACATTTAAAAAAAAAAAGATCTTCCCGGGGGTGCATGCCCCCGGACCCCCCTAGAGGATGTGAGGTCCACCCCCAAATAAAGCAGGTTAAAATAATTAAATGGAATACATTTTCTTTTAGTAAACACTGCAAACGGGTCCCACAGACCCAAACAGCACACAAAGGTTAAAGGTCAGCATATAATAATGTTAAAATGTGCTAAATATTTAATAAGTAAAAGTAGCTCACGACTTGTTTTATTTTTTTTAAGTAGCTCTCATCGTAAAAAAGGTTGGAGACCCCTGCTCTAGTACTACATGTTACAGCTGAAAGTACTCCCAAGTAGCGTGTGCTTAACAACACCATGCCCAACTGTTATAGGAAACATATTTTGCCTTTTTTTATATGAAAAGTTGGTATTTGTGAACCATTTCCCCAAATGAATATCTTCACTTGGACCAAACCGATTGTCAGAGAGTCTGTGAAAGCGCTGAGAGATGGATCGACGCTCTGTTGGTTTTTCTCTTTTCTTATGGGATTGATGCCAGTTGAATAAAATGGAGATCATTTACAGCCTTTTCCTTCAAAAGGCCCCACGTCTGAACACCAATGTATGCAGGCTTTGACGAGAAGAGGATACTTCATTATTCATCTAATCAACACAGTTTGCATTAAGAATCTCATTTCTGTAATTCTCTGTTTTTCCTCACAGGGAACGCCGTACGTCCCAGTTAGCGGTTCAGCAGCGCCTGCCATACCAGGTGCGTGAAATGAGTCAGATATTCCATACACACAGCATGCATTGATCCTTGCCTGCATGAACAGAGTTGATGCATGTTTGATAATAAACATTCTTCATGGGCTGCAGCTCCCTAATTTGATTTTGAGCAGAAATCAAATTGTATTGAGCGTGTATTGCCTCCAGAACATCATATTTTCAACCCAGCAGATCAAAGTGTTGACAAATCACCATGCAGTCCATGCACTAATGCAGCGAGGAGAAGTCTGGAGAAACGGTGTGCCTCTCCTGGCCCTGGAAGCTTCTCCCGCTCAGAGACGCCAGCAGTGAGGACGAGTGAGGATTCACTGCTGCCAAGGAAGGGAAGAGAGAAACTAGCCAGTCTGCCTGCTGAGCTGTTGGGCTCTCCGGAGGCCAAGACTAACAGCCTGAACCTCTATGAGTCAATGAGCCCTAGATTTGGAAATGAGCTCAAATCTGCACCAAAAAGCCCCTGTGTCCCGACCGATCCACAGCCAGACAAGAGACATGCCATCTATGAGAACTGTTTAAAGTGTCGAGCGGACCACTGCCAGCCCGCTCCACGGGTTGCACCTTCTGAAATGTTCCGCAACAGGAATACTTCAACCTCCCATACCTTTCCAACTGGCCTGAAGAAAAGCCAAGAGCAGGAAGCAGCTGCTGATGAGGAAGCACTCCGTCAGACTCCCAGCGAGAGATCACAGATCCAGGGTCAGCACGAAGAGATAAATGTTCCCACAGTGGCCAGTGAAGGTAAGAGGCCTCTTCTTCAGTCTCCTCTTCTCCAGTCTCCTCTTCTTCAGTTTCCTCTTCAACTCACAACAAAGCCTCCACGATTTCTTCGGTGTCCTTTTCCTCTTCAGCCCTTTTTGAAGTGGATCTCTTTGTTTCCTACTTTTGTTCTCAATTTTCCCGCCTGGCTTGCTTTGTTGAATGAGCTGCTTGTTTTCTCTCTTCACTCTGATGATTCCTTTTGTTGTGTTGCTTGTCCAACTGAGCTCTTGAGGGTTGTGAAGTATGCAGTATAGGCTCTCCTATGAAAGCTTTAAAACGTGTGTTAAAGTTAACCTAATCACAAAACGACACAGTAAAGAATGTCCGAATTCTGTGAAAAACTGCATAATATAGAATGTTGAAATTATGCACAAATAGCATGGTTTAGTATGTCGAAAATGTGTATGGGTAAATTTGATTTTTGTTTAACATGTTTCTAGGACAAGTAATGGCACTAAACTGTTTGCTTCGGAAGGGATTCTTGTGTAATAGTTGTTTTATTGTGAGGTGAGCTTTTGTTTGATTCGTTTGGAAAAATGTGTACCCAGAAAGCACTTTCTCTGACTTGATCACAAGATGGTTTAGGAAAGTACAATGTGGGATTAATGTATTTCCTGGCATTGGCACAAGTGGCGGAAAGGCTTATATTTAAAACTGTTTTTCTCTCCCACCAGACAAAAGGCTTAATAGCAAAGAGGAGCGACGCAGAGCTGATCCTGCTTATGAGATCATGGAGAGGAACTCTGAGGTAGGCCAATCAAAACTCTCTAATCCGCTTTACACTATGGACCACTCACACACTTCCACTGTCTCTCTGTGGGTTCAGCCAAACGTGTCTGATATGATGAGATTAACTCTTTTTTTAGAAAAGGCTAGAGTTATATCTGTAATTGAACATTGTGTAAGCTCTGTACTTAATATATTTAGTGTTAGGCAAAAGGAAGAAAAGTCAAGCAGCAATAGATACACTTTTGGATCATATGACCTCAAACGTAAACTGTTGTCGTAGCCAGAGTCATTGACTAATCGGCATAGTTTTAGTTTGAGCATTTCCTGACTCAAAACCAGGTAAAGCACCAACGCTAACATTGTTGATTAATTGTTTTATTTATGTACATTTACAACATTTTGGTTGTGTCTCTTAGAAGCAAGGCAAATCTGCTGATTAATGCTCTTTAGTTCACTAAAACGATTCAATGTCAAATAAGTGTGAACAGAGACAATGCAGACAACAGCAGTGGTACATACATTTTTATTTGATCAGATGTGGAAACAATAAAACATATTGGCCATCAGCTGTCCTTCTCTGTAAATATGAACTACAGTCGTATCGGTCAGGGATGCCAGAAACTGACTTTGATCAAATTCGAAAATCGGACAGCCCTGGCGAATATTAATCGATGATTCGCCTGCGCTGCTGGCTTCCTCCAAGTTTACAGTAAAACAAACTGGTGGTGTGACCAATGGCCATTTACAATTATTAATACTATTATTAGCATTAGTCTACATTTTGGTTTAAACTAAGCCAGGAAAAAAAAGAAAAACATAAATAATAATAAAAAAATATATAAATAAAATCGAATTTAAAAAATAATTTTCGATTATGGAGACTGTAACGAATATTCGAAAAATCGAATAATTGCTGGCATCCCTAGTATCAGTGGACCCCTTCTCCCCCTAAAGGAGTCACTCTTTCTGTGCACAGTGGGCCTCAATAGGCGCGTTCACACCAAGTACTTTTCCCACAAAGGTTCCTGAGAACTCTTTAGTTCTACAGATCGCGTTCACACCGGAAATTAGTTCCTGGGGGTGGATTAGGCAAATGAAGCCGCTGACGTAACTTCTTCTTCTTCTGCTTTGGGTTTACTGGCAGGCCGCAAACAACTTCACGGCGTATACTGCCGCCCAAAATCCCTGGCCGGAAGTCCCCGGAGTTAGGGACTGGCTTCAGTGGAAGCTGCTGGGACTCCCAGCAGCTTCTACTGAAGCCTTCCGAGTAAACGGCCAGAACGCCGACTACTCCTCATCTCCACCGCTCCCATGTTTTATGTTGTGTTGTCATAAGTTAGTATCTCTGCGTTTCTGCGCTGGGCTAATGCTAATGCTAATAATGCAATGCGAGGATAATAAAATGGCGGCTTCACAAAAGTTTTTGGGAGTTTAACGGGGCGTGGTTTGCATTCCGCCCAGCCAATCAGACACAGGAACCTTTTTCTCCCACGAAAGTCCCTGCTCTCTATCAGGGACTGAAAAGGGGGTAAAAAAGGTTCTCTAGAACTAATTTAGTTCCTGGGACTTTTTGGTGTGAACGCAACTAAATCGTAGTTCTCAGGAACCTTTGTGGGAAAAGTACTTGGTGTGAACGCGCCTAATGAGACCGAAAGCAATGTGGCTGCACTCCACCAACGGTCATCCCATGATAGCTGTTCTCACAGAGGTTGCTTGGTTATCCATCCATGCTGATGAGCCGTTGCGGACAGTGTTAGACGTACCGCAGCCCGGAGCTCTCAGTGAATTTCTGCGTCTGTATATTAATACTCCTAATGTGTACCCTTCCTCTGTAAACATATGACACATTGTGCATATTCTGATCAACAGTGCTCTGTGTCTTGCAGGCAGAGGAGAAAAGCAAGTACGAGCTGATGGGCAGCTACAGTCAGCAGAGGCTGCTGCAGGAGACTGAAGGTGAGACCATTGTCAGTTTTCAGCTGTGCATTACCCCGGCCTCTTACAGTAACCAGGAGCCACTTATATAAAGCCAATAGATATGAGTCATGCACCTGAGTCAGCAAACCGGTTGGTTTCAGGTGTATTATGAATAAATCAAATCAAATGAAGCATTAAGTGTCTGAAATGGCACACAAACAGGAACACTTATTGTCAATACGCATAATGTTTACTTGACTTTATTCAGGTTAATGGACTGTGACATTGACAGGAAGCTGTCTTTATTGCAGCAGTAATATTCCAAACAAAGTGCCGCGAGGGACTAAACAAGAGAAAAACATCGTGGACCACGCGCAAAAACTCTCTCTTTCCACCAGTATGCGTTTGACCTTTTATTTCCAAAGCAAACATTCAATAGTCCATATCCATATATTCTTTTATGGGTGCGGTCAACAACAATTGTCCTTCTCCAGCTCACTCCCCCTTCATCTATCACAAAGTGCGCAGGTAAAAACAACCGGATATAACCGCAAACATCACCACACAAATCCAATGACACGCCCCCACCACCTATAGTGACTCAAAAGCAGGTACCGTAACAAACACAGAAAATACTTCATATGTGGCTCCTACAGTCTTCATAGAGAACATAGCATACAGTTCTGCATAATGTCTGGAGCCAACAGATCAGGGTCAAAGTTGTGATTCACCAGCAACAACCAAGAAATTAATTTACAAAAACATCAAATGCTTCTTTTAGTAGATTACAAATCATTCATATTGCTCTTAGGAATAGAGGTTTGAAAAAAGAAATCATCATTTTGCAAGGAGTAGCAAGCCGATTGGCCGATGCAGAGCGAAGTACTGGAGTGTACGGTTAACCATGTCCTGAATGTAGGAAGGGCCTGAGCCACTGCAGTAGTCACGGCGTGAGATGATAAGAGCCTGGACCAGGGCCTGTGTTGCCTTCTGGGTCAGGGGACGGATCCTTCTGATGTAGTAGAGAGAGTATCTGCAGGGACAGAATGTAGCAGCGGTGTTAGTCACTTCAGTCATTTGTGTTGACATTAATATAACTCAGAATAAAAGCCTCAGGTCATTGTGTAGTGGAGGGCTCACTGCAGCTGGAACACTTATGAATCAATCTGCATTTCATGTAAGCCTTCCACTGGAGTTATGTAAGACCCCATTGTGTCAGGAGAGGACCGCTGTCAGGGGACGCTCGGCCACTTAGGCGTCCCTCAGCCTGCAACATGCCCTCAGTCTAATGCACACCTGCTGAGGGAGTCTCAGCTGCTGTCACCATGTATGTATGCACGCACACACACACACACACACACACACACACACACACACACACACACACACCAGCGAGCAGGTAATGGACGGGGATGCGCAGGAGGCAACCAAGTTCGGGTTATGTAAGGAGGCCAGCTCCATGGCAACTGAAATGAGTCACTGTTGATGTCAGAGAAGTTTGTAACACTTTTATGAAAGATAGCAGCAATGATTGATGACGCTATATCAACAGTTTGTTTGAATTCTGAGACGTCTGTTCAGGTTGTTCTTGTGGCACTTTTACTGGTTAACTATTGTCATTTTGACAGTTTGTGCAAAATGGATCTAGTAACATGTTGGTGACAAATAGTAGGAAATCAGTTTTGAGGCATGCCTGATTATTCAATGAAACCCTGGTGAACTGTTTTATTGCTGGACTGCTGTATAAGACTTGGGAATGTCTATTTCATATCCTGACTTGTTGCTCTGATATTCATTATCAAATTCATCAACTACAAAATCCGGATTAGGTGATTCGAAAACACTCACCTATCAGCGCAGAGACCCTGGCAGTGGGGTCTTTGGCAGGGCCTTGGCTTTGTTTCCATCATCAGGGGCTCCTGCTGGCTCAAAGGATGGGATCTGAAAAGAATAGTTTCCTGATGAAGTCAGGCAGGTGAACCTGGGTAGAAAGATGCGTTTTAATTAGAAATAATGTTAATAATGTGTAGGTTTGTTTACTTAACAGTCATCGTCTTTTATTCTCTTCAATTATTGAACACATGAAATGGAATATGTCTCTAAAGGATTGTCCTTTTGAGTAAAGTCATCACTCCTTTGGGAACACTTGTACATGTTTTCACCTCCTCAATGCCTTCCTGCAGAGGGATGTAGAAAGATGGAAAACCAGCTTAAACCGGTCTCCCCCAACACACACATCTTAGAGCCGTGTTTCCCCTTTTGACTCTGTGACCCCCCCCCCCAGAGGCTCTGCAGAGTGCTCTATAGAGAGTCCCTCCTCCTATAGCTGCGGGCTAATCCACTGCTGTAATGGCGGCCATTATAAACCCCACACTGCTGCTGGGTGTCTGATCAATTAGGGATAAGGCTGCTCCTCTCTGATCTGTGATTGGCCCCCGGGGGCCCCGCCTCCAGCTGCTGGTTGGAGCCGCTGCCATTCAGAAAGAGGCGACAGCAGGTGAAGTTGTTTTTGTCGCCAAACGCTGCACATTGCCCAGCCTCTACAAACAAATGTACAATCCTTTACTGGATTACAAATATGGAAAGGTTTCATTACAACACAGCTGAATCAAAACAAATGGCATGGATTTATAAATATTTGATGCAGAATTTCATAGTTTTTGCAATATTTTCACACAAGTAGGAGAGGCCCTCAGTTGAAGTCTTTGTTGGGAATATTTGTATGGGTGTTGTTTTGTTATGAAGAGTTCTCTGTTCATCAGTGAGTTAGTTTTAGCTGACATGCAGTGCATCACACACACTACATATTGGCAGTGAAACCTCACACCCCTGAATAAGTGTGAATTGTTAATAAGCTAACGAGGGCTTTGTAATCATTTAGCAGTTAATATTGATTGTTAATACATACAAAAAATCCATAAATCTCAAAATATTTAGACCAAAAATCTTCATTAAGTTATTGGTTACTAATCCTGTGGAAAGTGCAGCTTTACTTTATAATGATAAGTCAAAACAAGTGACTTTATCCAGAAAGCATGTGGCCCTAAATGTGATTCTGATGAACAGTGCTGAAGTTAGTTGACTTCAGAAAGCAGTCACTTTATTTTCCAGTCACTTCACTCAAATCTGTTTGGATACATTTCAGTATTTCTTTCTTTCATTACTTTCTATTCTTTGGAGAGAACACAATATTCAGATTATGCAAATTCACTCAAAACAAGTTTTTTTAACTCTTTACTGGCATTGTTGACACGGGCAGAGTTGGCCAATACGCCCTGCAGGTTGAAATATATGCACATATTTTAATGCAGTTCTTCTCAAACTGCATTAGAAATACCTTGAGCAAAACAGATTTGGCTCTTCTCTTTTGTCCTTGGTGGCTTCTAGGTTTAGTCAATCTTACCTTTCAAGAGCACTGAAGGACACTCTGTAGTTCTTCCTGTCCAACACACAGACCAGAGCGTTCAGTTCAATTGTTTGAGGCAACATTTATTTTTCTTCAAAGATATTCTGTTGGTGTTTATACATTTTAAGAAATGAGAATATGAAATAATTTCAGTATAATCCCCAACCTGCTTCTGCTGTGTTGGGTTTTACTTAGAAACCTGATTTGCCAACACAAAAACATTACATTTGCAAGGAATTAAATATGGAGCTGAGGGTGGGATTATAAGGGCAATAACTCTGGGTTTAACTGCCTCATAAAACAAAATGTCCATAATGCATCCCATCATCTATCCCTGGGGCCTCAGATCATGTAAAATGAGCCTCTGGGGGGAGAAGGCAATCCAGAGGAATGCACAGTGTGCCAGTGTAGCTGCTGATCCCAGATCTGCTGCTGTAATATAGAGACTTCAGTGCAGATATCTGTCTGAATGACTTTAATTAACAGCAGGCTTTGATAAGGACTGCCTCAAGAGTTACTCACCTGAGGGGGAGACATCTTCTAGCTTCTGATGGAGAACAGACAAAGTGTTAAAATAACACCAGCTCTCCTTTTCTCCACACTTATCTTTTAATTAAAGTCATAATGACAATAAAACCCTTTCAAATAAATGTCGGACTGGTGCTATCTTTCTGACGTAAAATCCCATGAAAAGACAAATATATCCGAGGATGTATTGTCAAGGTAATCCTGATGGAGTTCTGTAGCAGAGGGACAGTTTTTATTACAATGAACAAGCTGAATAAAATGGAAACCAATCCCCATGTAATATGCGGCGAAATAACTGTTCATTTTAATAAAGATAAAGTCATCCCGATGCACCTGAATGCCTCTTTTATGTGTATTAAAGGCTTTTGGGGATGAAAATGAAGTTGGTTGGCATGGAGATACTGTACACTATTCACAAATCTAGTTGGTTCTGGTCCTCTGGGGTTTTGTAAAAAATAACTGTTCACACCTCTCGGAAAGGACCAAATGTTAGAATAGGCAGGGACTGGTCCTGATTTTGATTCAAATGGCGTTACTCTCACTTCCCCAGGTGCCGTGTTTGTGTTCTCGCCCGAGGCGGCGCTTCTTGAAAGGCCTCGCAGTGAAGGTGTGACATATGTGAATATTCCTGTTAGTCCCACATCCAAGAAGCAGCTCAACTACATGGAGCTGGAGCTGCTGGAGCCGGGCCCCCGAGGGACCGTCGCACACCCCCCCCCTCAAAGTAAGGACACTTCTCTGTAGAGTAACAACGATCCCACCTTATCCAGATGTGATCAACAGTCTGCAGGGCAAAGTCCTCCTGTGGAGAAAATCAACGAGAAGCTTCAGATACACATTTCACTTCCAATATTCAATACTGAAACTCAAGTAGATCTCAGAAAGGTCTGCTTTTTGCACCAAACTAAATATGTTTCCAGCACAGTAAGAAAGTGATCAAAGCAAAGAATGTCTGGTCAGATTCATAAAAAAAAAATCTATTGTTTTTGTCACACTGTTACTTATTTAGGTCTGTTTGTGTTGGAACAAGCTTCAAATCCGACTAATCGGACATGTTAGGATTTCTCAAAGTAAGATACTAAGTATTGTTTCAGCACAAAAACATTTGGGAATTGTAGGCAGTAGTATTTCCTCCCCTTAGGGTAGTTGTAGTTTTTCAGTAATGTCAAAGATGTTGCATTTCTGTTATATGCATATCTATCTTCTTTTAACTGATAGTTCTTCCATACTTTACTAAGTCTTAGCTTATACACACACAACTCTCCTTCTATAAGACACGTTTATTAAATCCTGCTACACTGCACTGTATAACAGCAGAGCCGATGGACACGCTGTAAATGCCAATCATCATAAACTAAGAAATCATGAAGGCCTGTTAATGCAAATCCAGATTGCCATTAGAACATCATAAAAGATTCATGAGAATATTTAATGAGGACCTTAAATGGATTAGATGCAGGAAGACCTTTGAATGCAAAGGTTTGAACTTGGAGAAATCGACCATCCTGAGTCGATTAAAACTAAAGTAAAGGGGCCCCAGCCGTGGCCCCTGTCTCCGTCCGTCTCATGTTCCTGATCTGCGCCGCTATCCATGTCAGAAAGTCGCTCTAAATAACACGATTGTTGGGTAATTCCATTTCACTCGTTCAGCGTTAAAGGAGTGGAGCTGAAAGACAGCTGAGTCCTCGCCATGGAGACACCGCAGAGCGCTAATTGACATACAGGTCGCTGTTTCAGGAGGACAAGGAGCTCTGAGAGGGCTTAATGTCTGATGTCTGCAGTATAGTTTATATCCCAGGAGGGGGGGGGTCACAGGGCATTCAGATCACAGCTCAAATGGGACCCTCCTCCTCCAGGGAATATGAATGCGTTGTTAGGAGCTGGTTTTGATTTCCTCCACTTTATGAGACTGTAAATCACATAACGCCAACAGCAGATGACGGCCATATTTATTCAAACTGCGTCAGCCATTAAACCCTGACGTCCCGCTCATTGGATTTTCACTCAAGGAAGCGCCCAGAATTACGGCCATGCCTGTGACGTGCATCAGGAAGAGGTGACATGAGGGGAGTTTTAAGGCTTTAACGGAGCCATTTGCATATTCTGCTGCTTTGTGTGGCCAGTCGCATACTGTAAGACATGAGTTGGCCTCAAGGGCAGAGATACACGTCTCTCTGAACATTTGTTATATCTGAGATCAGTTCTCGGAATTGGATTTATTTTTGCTCTCACCTTACAAGAATGTGCTTTATCCTTTAAATGGTGAGGGTTACGATTGCACTGACTACTGATTTATTTTTTAGCTAAAGAATTTCAGTAAATAGTAACACAGATTTTCATTCCAAGAGTACGAGGTAAAGATTTCAAAAGCCTCTTCTTTTCTCGAACAACTCCAAAACAACAACAACTCCAAAACCAAAATATATTCTGTTTTAATTACAGCAAGCGTTTACTTCTAGGAAGGTAAAACCCATGTGCCCAAAGATAGAACTACTGGAAGAAACGAGTCATTGATTATCAACAATATTGTCAATAAAAATATGAAAGGCAATATTCTTATCTGCTTCCTTACATGAGGATTGCATGCAAAGATATCACTTGTTTCTGTATGCTAAATCTGAAGCTACAGCCGCTTTCATCTTAGCATAACGTCTCTGAGAAACAGGCTCATTTTCTAAGTTCCAAAATAACAGAAAAGTTGTTGTGTTTTTATTACTTATTAAACAAACAGGTCACATTTTAGTGAGTGATCAATGTAGCAGTGTCCTGTCTTTGTGATAAGCTTAGCATACTTTATATAGCTGTAGCTTCATATGTAACATGATTGGACTCAATTTCACATTTAGCTCTTGGAGTATTTCCCAAAACTAAATGAACAATTTAAAGATCATTCAGTATTTATGTCTCTTTAAATGCATTCATTCCTCTTTGGGTAAGAAAAAAGAATCGTAAAATGTGTTTAAAGGCTTTTATATTTAACTCGTTGTTGTTCCTTTTTAATTAAGGAAGTTTCACACCCCTTAGTGGCCATGTTAGACTGAGTCCCTTCACCTTAGCACTGACATCATGACGAGCTTCCCCCCCCCGCAGACTTCTCCTGGTGCCTTTGTTGGATTCTGGACATGGATCACCTGTGGAGTCAAACACAACTCTGTTAGGCTTAGAGTGGCGGTGGAGAGGTTTAGATGTAATTGTTGCTCCACCATGATGAGCCAGATCCTCTCACAGTACGTGAGTCTGGCTGCAGAGTCACAGGACAGAGAAAACGTATTAAAATATTAAATGTTTGTCTGTTGAATCGTCCAAAGGATCTGGGAGCCCCAGCTTGGCAGAGAATGCTTTGGAAGAGAAACACAGGGGACATTATTTTTCACAGATCAGGCTGTAAAGGGTCCAAATGAAAAGCTCCCACTAAAATGCTAATTCTGTGTCAATCCACTTTCATCATTCCAGCTCGCTTTGTTGTGCAGGAAGTAGAAACTTTCTCCAATTGAACAAACAGAAAACTGAGATTATTGCTTCTGGAGCAAAGGAGGAACGATTAAAAGTAATCGCAGAGCTTCAGTCGGCAGACTTCAAAACAACGAATAAAGCCAGAAATCTACCGTAGGTGTAGTGATGGTCACATTTCAACAGTTATTAGGTCTGCATACTATCACTTAAAGAATATATCTAGGATTAAAAGACTAATGTCACAGCAGGATTTGGAAAAGCTTGTCCATGCTTTTATCTTCAGTCGACTGGACTACTGTAATAGTGTCTGCACAGCTCTCACTAAAGTATCTATTAGAAAGCTTCAGCTGATTCAGAACGCTGCTGCTCGAGTCCTCACTAACACTAAGAAAGTGGATCACATCACTCCAGTTCTGAAGTCTTTACACTGGGGATGGGAATTTGAAAGCAAATGTATATTCGAATATTCAACTCCCAAAAAAACGGTTAACCAAATTGTACATATCCTATAAAAATAAAAAAATGTGGGAAAAATCTAACAAACAATAAATAAATACATGTTCAAATAAGTATAGAAACCAAGTCAAATTTGTCAAATGTATTGAACAGTTGACAGCTATAGGCCTACAGTTTTCATGCTTAGAACATAACTTGGTTTTTAAATGAAAGAGGGATCATACACGAACAACATAACGGGTTAGGGTAACGTAACCCTATTACAACAGAGATCAAAAACCTATAACAGGGCCTATGTACAGAATGCAGCTATTCAATACACATTCTTGTTTAAGAATATGAGCATGTCTACTCAGGGGAGAGGCGGGTGAGGAGGCGATTCACAATCAGGCCAGCTGTAGAGAAGACCCTCTCAGCTGGAATTTGGGCATAAGATGAGGTTTGAGTCTGCGTGATCTGCGTGTAGGGAGGGGCAGCAGCCATATCGTTAGCTAGAACTAGCTAGATCTGATCTATCATAAACGCGAGTGAAGTATAACCGGACGTGAGAGAGAGATCAGCACCTGCAGCTCTGCCCGCTGTGAGGGACCGGTGAGCGGATCAAAACACACCTTTACACCGAACACATTTAGCTATAGCACTGTCGTATACATTGAATTATTCCATTTGAAAATATGTAATCAACTTAGGCACCCCTCCCAAAACAACAACTCATAACTCATATTCGAATACCTGAATCATTTTGAATATTCGATTAATCGTTCCCATCCCTACTTTACACTGGCTTCCTGTGTGTCAAATAATTGATTTTAAAGTACTGCTGCTGGTTTATAAAGCACTAAATGGTTTAGGACCAAATTATATTAACGATCTCCTGCAGAAGTATGAACCATCCAGGAGTCGGGTCTACTCTCTGTTAGAAGAGTCAGAACTAAACATGGAGAAGCAGCGTTTAGTTTTTATGCCCCGACCATCTGGAACAAACTCCCTGAGTCCTGCAGGTCAGCTGCAACTGTTAATACTTTGAAATCCAGATTAAAAACGTATCTTTTTGACGCTGCATTTGGATGAGTTGTTCAAATTCAAACTGCAGTATGGCTTTTATCCATGTATTTTATACCTGTTGTGTTTATTTTATTATCTTTGCTTTTGAAATGCCTGTTTATAATGTGCTTCCACTGTATTTATTTTGTAAAGCACTTTGGGTTGCTGTGTGCTGAAAAGTACTGTCTTGCCTTGTAGCAAGTCAAAAGGCAAAGTGTTGAATGTCTTCAGTGCTGAACATTTAAAATGTTACACTTCCTGTCTCTCACTTGAAGTCAAAAGAATCTCTGTGTTGTGTGTTTAAAGGAAAGAGCTCCAGCAAGTACGCTCAGATCGACATTACGGCCACAGAGACGGCTCACCGGGTGGGGGTGCAGCACGCTCTGGGCCGGGAGGAGGGTCTGTTCACTCTGGAGCTCCGGAGGAAGGGGACCCCTCACTGATGTCTCCGTCACTCAGCTGAGGGTCCCAGCAGGAGACCAGCATCCCACATCAAACTGTAAAGACTGCAGGAAGAATCTCTGGGGTGGGGGGTGCAGCCGAGATCCTCAGAGGTTTACTGTGGAAATGTATTCTGTGTGTTTCATCCACTCCTCACATAATGTACACGGTCCATTTCTCTAGAATCAGACGTCACAGCACAAGGAGCAACTTTTCAATATGTCCTCTTTGTGGCCTTAGCATCTCATTGGAGGGCATTATGATGCTCCCGGAGCCTCGGGGGGGAGAGATGTGCCTTACAAGCTGAGTCACCAGCCCCCATAATTCCTAGCGCACTCAGGACATCTCTAATAACACGCTGGTTTTGTCTGCATTTGTTAGAAGGAGGCAGGGTGGTGTAAGTTAACCCCGATCACATATTCGTGCATCTGCATAACACATTGTGCATGGTGACTTTTTACTGCTGCCTGGGTGTAAACAACCGATTAGTGTTTTTATCTTAAGAACAGAATCTCAATGCTGCTGTTTCTCCGTGCTTCACACTTCATATGGAGTAGGACTTACTCTGGAATCCCTTTATCCAGAACACATTCTGTCTCTCTCTGCCATTATCTGTCAAAGTTATAACTCATTTGATGTATTTTAAATAGGGCCGGGACTTTAACGCGTTAATTAAGATTAATTAATTACACAAAAATTAACGCGTTAAAAAAATTAACGCATTTTAATCGCACTTATTTTTGCACCGCGGAACGTTTCTCACTGGATGAGTTTCAGGGGTACCGATTATACTGGAGCACCAACTAACGTTCATGACTTCAAACAACAACAAACCACAGTGAACAATAGTCAAACGTGAACGAAGAAGCTGATGAGACCGCTTTGGTTGGCCCCGTGGATGGGACATTTTGTTTTAAAAAGTTTGTTAGTTGTCCTGGCATC